>NW_017536152.1:294959-306453 GCF_001853355.1 Bactrocera latifrons | reverse complement strand
ACAAGCAACGATGTGTGAGCAGGGGCGTTATCATGGTGCAAAAGCCAATTTTTGTCACATCTTCTCGGCCTTCTGAGAACATTTTGTACCACCGATAAACGTTGCTTCGGTCCAAGGTAAATTCTTCATATGCCACAGTCAACATTCGGAATGCATCCGCGCACTTAATTTTGTTTTTCACACAAAATTTGATACAGGTTCTTTGATCCATGTTTTTTGAATAGGTAAAAATCGAAGATGATCCAAAACACGTGCAAGCAAAGCAGCTGCTAACAATTAAATGAACATTCAAAATGGCCGAGCTTGTCGGCATAAGTGAGAGACATGAGTACCAACATAACGCCACAAAAATTTCGAAATTCGAATATACGTAACACGCGAAAATTTAAAATTCGCGATATTTTTTGAACACTCTTCGTATTTGAAAAATTTCGGCGTTTGTGGCTTGTCCACGAGTGCGTACTAAGAAGCCAGATTTACCTACGAAATATATGAGCGTTTCGAATACAAACGCATGGAAATCTATCCACAGTGAAATTGCAATAATTGTAATAGCTCGCTTTGAAATGTAACCCTTCGAATCGGAAAGTAAAGTACTTAATATACCAGCAATTAGTACAAAATCGGAAAAATTAATAATGAACCAAATAAAGACTTTATCAACAAATGAACTTATAAGTATACCCAACGGTGGACACAATTGATTTTAAATTTTCTTTCGGGGCTTCAACGGCATAAAAACTCAATGCATGCAACTATTTCTTAAAAACCGCAAGTATAGCCATAAATAATAACCGCAAATACAAAATTGTTATCGCGAAAAATGTCATTTTGATTGTCTGAAACGTCAAATTGATTTCAAATGCAAATTGAAGACACTTCGGGTTCGGTTGAAGCTCCAGAAACCAGAACGATTACGGGAAACGTAATGTCAGCAACAAACAACAACAAGAATTGTGGTATTTACAAAAAGAAACCTAACTTTCCCTCTAAAGTGAATTTTATTCAAAAGTCGAGGATTTGTATGTACGTCGAAGGAACAGAGAAAAGTTGCAACAAAACCGAAAGTAAATAATAACGAGCTTGAACATTACTTATTTTTCGCCGCAGTGGCACATGTATGTCATTGCTAATGAAAGAGGAGTGAGAGTGAACTACAAGCGACACAGTTTCTGCACTGAGACCACAAGCGGATTGTGAGCTACTTTGACATATAACTGCAACAAAACAACCACAAATATTTCATTTAGAACAGCGGAAAGTTAAATCACTGGCATGCACATAAAAACCCAGTGACTTGAAAATAAAAATGCACTTGACACTCACACACACCTAAATGAGTATTGACATATAGTATACACAGGGTTTGTCCGGAAAGTAATAAGACTGAGGTGATTTAAAAAAAAATTACTAAACTAATCGCTACAATTATTTAAAAACTTTCAAACTAGGCTCTACTGTGTCAATGCAGCACTGTCAGAGCGATTTCCAAGTATTGATGGCGTCACGGAAATAGCCTTGAGTACCGGCCTTTTCAGCCCAGAAAACAAGAAAAGTTCCTGTTGGCCACATCTAGGCTGCAGTTCGGCTGCGAAGGCGTTGGGATGCCGGCCTTGGTTAGTTTAAAGGCGGTATGTGCCAAACTTAGTGTTGACGGTTTGTCCAGGAGCAACAAATACATGATGTTCGATGCTTTTGATATCAAAAAGGCAGTGAGCATCGTTTCACTTTGGACTTGCTCATTCTTCTCTTATTTGGAAGAGGAGGCGCCGGCATGTGCCACTCGCAGGATTGACTCTTTCTCTCGGGATCATACTCAAAGATTCATGATCACCTGTGATTTCGATATTCACACATGTTAAAATTTTCTTGCCACACTTTCTTTGCATCACTCACAGAAATATGTGGCGCAAAAATGCTTGTCCTCACTCACCAGGTGCGCAGAGACAATTTATATCTAATGTACGATTACGAGAATGTGGAGGTTGCTATTGCAGTTGTGAGCAACCCATTACGTGAATAAAAGTAAAGTGTGAAAAAATTGCAGAAAGTATATAAAAAGGAAAACAAGCCAAGCGAACTGAAATACGTACCATGAATAACAACAGCTGCAAAAGAGGCAAGTTTATTCACATGTCTATAAATGCATAGATGTACAAATGCACTGCATTAATACACAGAGTCTTATCTTCCACCTGATCTCGATTTCTATGTCAGCATCCCCAGCAGCGCCAGCCCATTCGTACTTGGGACAAGGCGACAATCGTTCGACACCCCCTTTGCTCAATAGAAGCTCGTCCTTGACGTTTTCCAATACATTTGAGGGCGTGTCTTATATGAGGTTGCACGTATGTAGGGATATTGTGTATATATAGACTCTTATGTTAGTGCGTTATCGAATAAATTAATGGGGAAATGTTCATATTTATAACGTAGTAGGTTGGCTTTGATGGACTCAATATGAGACAGAACCTTTCTGCTGGCTTATTTACATATATGTAAAGTAAGCCAGAGTCTTACGGTTTATGAACATGAGCATTTAATATTTATGTGGCGGATTTTGTGCAGCCAGGAGAGCAATTCTAACTTGTTTTGTGTTTGAGTTTTCTTGCTGAAAGGTCTTTAAAATACCTATATTCATACACTTGTCCCTCTGCGTACAAAGTGCAATCTGCTATAGTGACGCAAAGAGTATAAACAGTAACCAGAGTTAATAATGAAATGAAAGTCAGTTATATCGGAGAGGAAAGAGTGGGAGTTGGTACAGAGCCTAGAATTATTAAAAAAATTATTAAAGAATAAGTAGGTTTAAGAAATTAGTTTTAAGCCCGTCAAGAATACTAATACAGAATTAATTTTGAAAGGTCCTTTTCCTATCCACTTGCCACTATAATTGAACACCCTTTGGAATATTTATTCAGCAAAATCTACTTCATATTAAATATCAACCATTTAATATGCATATTTTTGTTGATGTTGTTACGAGCTATTTTTGGAAATGAAGTGTCCGAAGTTCATGCGTTAGCAACCACAAAAAAGGTATTACAGGGCAAGAGCGACAGACTCATCAAAGTTCAGTTTCAGAAGTCAGGCTGCAGTCGATTGGAAAAAGGCCATTGCACAAAATGGCTCAACAGAGCTTAAAAGTATATCCATCAACAACAAGGGAAAGTCAAATGCGCCCAAAAAAATTACAACATAAGCAGGCAGACATATATTCATCGTGGAAATTTTGAACAACTACAACTTGTAGCCATCAAACACTATCTGAGCTTATAACTTTCGAACACAAATGCAAATTCTCAGTAAATTAAAGCCAATTTCATGCGAATATTAAACTGTAGAAATCATATTGCTTATAGTTTTACATGAAATGTTCACCTTTCCTGTTGCTCTGACTTCAATGCAATGCAGCAACTAAAAAAACGCCAGCAAATCATTTTATTATTGACACATGATGCTTTTTAAGAGTAGTGGTTGTATTTGAACGACAAGAAGGTGCCCTTCAGATTAGAAAACGACGGTGATTCATATTGCAACTTGAAGCGAATATAAATCACGGTAAACCATATTTTACATACGTTTCGTTCAATTTCAGCACCTCAGAGCTCTTGTCTTTCTCAACTTTTCTTGCTTACCATTTTCCCACAGCATCTTAACTTTTGTTCTCATTTTCATAGTAGAGAATGTGTACTTTGGTCTTTATTGATGTCACTTTTGTTCGGTTCAATTCAGACACCATGCAAATTAAATAAACATTTTAATAATTTAATTAAAGCAGCAGCCACGAGTGCCGACCGGTCTCATGTATCCAGCGAAGCGCGTAGTTTTCAGATTCGCAGCAGCGCTCGTGCATAACGTAAAACGGTATCGTTATCCCACACTCGGACACTTCAACTCTTACACGCACAGCGAACAAATGTGCTCTTCTCTCTCAGGAAGTAAGTGAGTTTTATACATTGAAAAGCGTTAGGCGTAAAGAGAGGTGCTAGCAGACGAAGCAACAGGTAAACTAGCACACGCCTAAAAGTCGGCAACTAGTTTATTGGCACAAAAAATTAAAACGACCGAAAAGCCACAAATACCATTATGCGAGTATTAAATGCCAAAGAAAAGTCAGTTTAAAATTGCATGACCGAAGTGGTGAACAGTCAAGACAGTGGAAAAAGGATACAAATAATCCGAAGAAAAGTGTGAAGCATGCGAAAAACAACAAATTGCATGAAACAACAACCAACCAACGTTTAAGTGCTAAACCGACAAAAACAGCAACAACAATCCATTGCATGACAAGAGTAAAAGTAATTGCAAAATCAATAACACAATCACAACCAAAACAACAATAACTGAACGGAGTACCATAACTGTAGTATAAACATATATGTATAAAACCATGAGATATCCATGAGATGCAAAAACAAAGAAGGAAACCGCAGGCACATCTCCGACACTTGTGTTGAATGGAAAAATAAGTGTATTTGTAATGTGAGGAACGGGAAGGCATATTTGTCAGTTTCTTTCACCTGTACTTTTAAGGACTTCAGACAATGGGTTAAAGGAAAGGAATAGCCAAAAGGTCAATGTGGAAAGTCAAAAGCCAAGTCGTAGGTTTATAGGAGCAAGATTTTATCTCAAAAACAAACTCTATTGCGTTTTAGACCGCTTTTGAGGTTGTGCACTTTTAGTCTGTACAGTGTGTATCAATCCACTTAATCCTCTCGCACATTAACGTGCAAATTATTGAGAGGGGTCCTAAGAGAGTTATTTATCAACTAATTTTTTAAGCTTGAATATTTTGCTATACCAATGCATTCGTGTTGATGAGAAAGTGAAGAGCACAGTTTTTGGTGCAAGTAAAATGATAAAATTTCAACGTAAAGCATTGATTTCGATATTGCTAACATTAGTGCAGTGCTGATAAAGTTCCAGTCTCTTTGCGCGTCAACTCCAAATGTTTTGAGTGCAGACACATATCGTGAATGTAGATCAAAAGCACAATAGGTACACATACTTACGCAAGAGAAGAAGTTGTTTTTCGACTTTTCATGTTTCAGCAATAATCAAGTTCGTGCAAATATTGATTTGAAGCGTGTTAATGGCAAGCATTTTCTCTGTGATTGTGGTTTTGTACCATCAATACCGGCAATCAAACTTACATAACGAAATCTAAGACTTTCCCGTGCCAGAAAAAAAGCATTGTATTAAATGTGAGTTCGTTGATCACAAACCAAAGCAGGCAATTTCGAATTGGGAAGCCAAATTAGTTCTTCACTGCGAACTTTAATAACTCTTAGCTAATAAGTCTCTTAGTTTAATTTAATTTAATCCCTAAAGTTTCATAAGAATATAAGAGTACTTGCATAATGTGTTGACAATTAACATAATTTTCAAATGAGCGGCTAAACAAATCTTGCTCTATTACATGACAAGGGGTGGGTTAATAATTTATTGGAGACAAATTCCACTATAGTTGGGTTCTTGAAATCTGTTGTAGTTTAATCTACTTAAAGTAGACTACTTGCAGTTTAGTAAAGTAGAGAAGCAATGTGCTTGTAGTGTGTCTCAACAAGAGTCATTACTTAAAAAGAGCCCAAAAAATTCCTAAGGATATATTACACCCAATTGTATTTTGTTTCCCAACCAAATTTCTTAATGTGAGTCTCTCAGTGCAAAGAACCAAATCTTAACCAATTTCAATAAACCCAACAAATCACTTTATATCAATAAAATATATCAATAAAATATGTGTGTGTAATGTCAAATGGTAACAATAATTCTAAAGTTTTAGTGCCAACCAGGGAACATTTCCTGGCACACGCACAGTCAGGGATAATGAAGTTTATAGCTTTCTTATCCCATATTTGTATTCCGCATCAATTTGAGTGTGTGTTATGCTTTTGTTGAAATTACCAAAGCATCCCTGCTGCTATTATACCACATATGCTCACGATTTTATGGCGGACAGTAAATTTGCTAAATTATGGACACTAAAGCGGTTAAGTGGACAAATATTTAAGATTAAGTGTGGCAACGCAGAGCCATTGACTTGTAGCAAAAGGAAAGGTTCTTCGTGTCTGCAAGTAACGAAATGATCTGTGGGCCGTAAAATAAATTTATTGGCATACACAATTTTTAGTAGCTTTATTATTACTTGTAAGTAAACGTGTGTGTACAAGAGCACCCATATCAAGTTTATTCTTAAAAATCCTCTATGGCCGATATCATCGGCTTCATTTGCTTTTGCTGTGATTTTAATGATAAGCCTAACTTATTTCCAAATTTCCAGACTTTAGGTATCGTTGAGGCATTCTAAGTTTTCAATATGCAAAATGAAGGTTAAAGTAAAATGTGATGAATGATTGGTTGATTAAATGATAGTTTTCTTGAGATATTGAATTTAGCTAGATGTCCAAAAGCTACTAAATATTTTAATAATTTTTTGGATTAAGAGGAAGTCAGTATAATATAAAAATAATAATTCAAATACATATGTATTTATATATGTGTCTCCCAATACTTCTTTTAAGAATTATTTTGCCCTGTTCCTCTGCTGGCGGCTGGCTAAAGTTTTTTGTACCACATGAGCAGTTTAACATTAGTTCCCAGTGGCTGATCAATTTGTAAGGCAATTTTACACTTTATCATTCTTTAAAAGGAATATATTCAATTTCAGTTTCATTGTCCTCAACACAAAGCTCACACTAATCGCATTGTCTTATGCAAATGTTACAAAATGAACCGCACTTTGGTGTTAATAGTGCTAAGCTCAACCAAAAGTGAGTGCCGCAAGCGTTTATACACACTTGTTATTACATACATATCGAAGAACATGCTGCATTGCCCAATTTCGTATGAGCAACATATTCCGACAAATACACTAGACTTTGGCTGAGATAATACGGAATTATAATAATTGCAGTTAAACTGGTGAAGAAGATAAATGGGTCGTAAGTGGATGTTATATGCGGTATAATATATGAATATATGTAACTGTTTGTATGAATTTATTTGTTAATTAATTTATTTCACCTTCGTAAAGAAAATTCCTCACACCGCATTAAAACAGATAACAAAGTACCCACAATTGTTCGTCAAATACCCCAAGTTCGTTGTTTCGGCTTTGCGAAAATAGTTGCCGTCTGCCCTAGTTGCCGTCTGCCCTGCCTGCAAAGGCTTTGTTACTAAAGGCACCCGATTTTCAACCATTGTCAACGTTTTAGATTTTCAGAAAGTTGCAAATACATATTTTAATGTTCTTGCTGTTTGCAAAATGTGACCACCGCCACCACCGACTGCTGGATAATTATTAATTTCGTCCCTCAACCATTTCCCCAATGTGGCGGCACAAACTTCAGCAACTATATAAGTTTAGAGTAATCTCTATCATACATATTCTCTCCTTCTACAGTTTTTTTAATAACTTTATTTTCTATACAAAAATATGTAAATTATTGGGGCATTGTCTTTGATATATAAGATACATTTATCTAATAATTTTTTTTTTTGACTTTCATTAATTCTTTAATCTCGTTTATCTTTCTAATCTATAGTATTAAAATATTGTCAGCAAATATTTGTTGTTGATTGCAGTAACAAAAATTTAATTTTAAATATGTACTTTCACAGGTTGCTCCTATGGTTTAACTTCTCCACAGTTCCAGTAATATGCATGCAAAATACAAAATATAGGTCCATCATTTTCTCCCCAACAACACTTAACCTCAAACTGCATATTGATTTCTTGCACAGCATACATTTAGGGGCAGGTTAAAATCACTTAATACCACACACTGTCATTTATATAAGCCATTTCTGTGTAGGGATGAACATAACTTACCTTAATTTATGTCGGTTTCTGGTTAAGCCGGTGAAACCCACAGGCTCCTCGCCGCGTCCCACCTCTTCCCCATATCCTTCTGCATTGCCGCCGTTTCACAAATTTCTATTGCTTAAATGTGCCGGCACAAAATCACTGACTGGCTGCAATAGCAAGCTAAGTTCGTACAACAATAACAATAATATCACACTAAATAGCAAGAACAAGCAGAGACAACCGCAGCAAGCGTTGCTTGCTACAGATAAGAACACCCCCTGTGTACGAACAATGGATGTCGTGGGGACGTCTCTGTTAAGTTAACTCTGTGGTCTTCTACAATTTTGGTTAGGGACAAAGTGTCATCCCGTTCCTTTCGGAGTAGAATTTATTAATCAGCACCACCGCTGCTCGCAAGAGCCAGCTCATCTACTAATTCTTTCAAATTTCTGCCTACTCACGGTGGACAAACAAATAAGAACACCATGTAGTAAAGGCCAAATATGATCTAGGCTTCAGCGATGGAATTTTTTGACTACGGAAAAATATAAATTTTCCAAGCGAAAAAATATGTGCCGATGGATAAGGGTACCTGGTGGCAGGCAGCATGAAGTGGTAATTGGACCTAAACGGAGGTTTTTCTTATTGTGAGAAAACACCTTTCTATTTTAGTTTTAATTTACAGGAATTTTCTTTATAAATGATCATATACACAAACTCATAAAGAGATAATTGAACTCAGAGCGYTGTTACAAGTAATTTCTAAAAATTAGCATAATTTTCGGAGAAGCTTAGCAGTAATTTTATAGTTATTCAGAATTCAAAAAATAATAATCAACAAACTTTTAACAAAAGCACACACGCAAATAATTTTAAGGAGAAGTAAGCGAGTGGTTAGATAAAGCTGACAACAATAAAATCAATTACAGAAATAATTTAACAACAATGAACCGTTAAGTTAATGTTACACAACAAAAGTAACAATAGGAAGGCAAGCCTGCTACATTCGCTCTACGCTAAATTATAGCACGTTGGCACAAAGCACCGCAAGGAACGATCAAAATGTGAAAAAGTCACTGATAGAATAATAACAAAACAACGCAACAAACCCAAAGAGACTGAGAAAAATAAGACATCACGAAAACGAAAATTACACAACAACAAATATCTATAGAGTCAAGGCACCTTCACAAGCTGTAATTTAAACTGTTGCTTGGCCCAGAGAAAATGTTGCTGTATTGTACTGCGAGTTGTGTGTCACCTTTTGATAATTCCACCTTTCGTCTTGCTTACATTGTTGTCTTCCTTCCTCAACCACTTTTCTTGATACTTTTCCGTTTCAAAAATCTCGAATACGCCAGAGTGGCCACCGTGAGATTAGAGTGGAGTTTCCCATGTTTTTCGTTCACAACATTAACAGTGTGTTGTTGGTGCGTATTGCGGTGAGCAGCACGCATTGTACATGGATTGAATAGAACTTTTAAAATGTTAGATGAAAGGCATTTTAGGGTTTGGGTGGTTTCAACCTTCCAAATCGACAATAAAAATAATTGATTTGAATTAAGTTTTTCGTGTTTCCTTTTTTGTCGAGTGCTTACCACCTCCAAAATGATAATTTTGCCTAAATATTTATGTTTTTTCCTTTTCCTCTTTTAAACTAGCATTTTCGCTTTACATTCAAAATTCCGCCATGTTTCATTAAAATAAAAAATAAAACCAAAAAAACATTACCTTCAAGCAGCATCTAACTGAGCTTTGCATTGTCCTAACTGCTGAAGCAGAGCCGTAGAAATAGAAAATTTGCACATGAATGGAAACTGTAAAACACAAACAAAAGCACCACCCTTTCCCGTCTTTTTTATATGCTAATACTGATAGAACGCGCTCTCTTCTTTTTCTCTGTCAACCGCTTATTTAGTTTTTTTTGGACATTCCTTTGCTTATTTCGTGGAAAGTTTTCCAGCGCCATACCAGCGTAAGCAGCAAAAAACCATTTCTTTATATTTCCATGTTACCAACTATATGTTTTACCTGCCAACTGACCAGACAAGTGACAACAAGACTGTGTGGTAACCACAAACTCTTTTCCTTTTCCTCTAACTACAAAAGAGGACTACGTAGAAGGGTCTCATTTCAGCATTGTTTACACTTGTTCTTTCTCAGCTTTCTTCTTTGGGATTTTGTATTAGTGTGCAAATTGGTGTATAAATGTACATAAATATATCCGATATGTTTGAAAGTGTCCAATTTTTATTTAAGAGAATATTCTGGCTTATTTACACATAAATATATGGGTAATTTACAAGCCGTGCAAAAATAAGGAAAGAGTTGGCTTTTAAAAACTAAACCGAAGAAAGAGTTGTAGCTGTGTCTGCATCCCATGAGGTACCAAGGTTTAAACTAGAACCCGGCTGAAAGAACAGAAAATATGCATTGAAAATGTTATTGCTGAAGTTGTCTTTCAAATGAGCAAATAAACTCGAACTTGACATAAATATATTACATTAATTATCTGTTAAAATTGATTTGTTCTAAAAACCTCTAATTGATTTGTTTTGAAAACCGCATTGGATTTTGTGTATTTTATTTAATAATATGTATCCAATTTAAGATGTGTATTTAAATTTCTATTAAATAAATATTCTGAAACAAAGAAGTGAATTGGACATTGAAACCGGAATGTAAAACTAACCAAACCGCTTTAAGTGTTTATTGTTATCAGTGAATGCGAAGAAAATTGCCTTTGTATACGCTGTCTCCACTGGAATATCTAATACAACCGAATGAAAATATATACACCAATTTCACCCAAACGAGCGCTGGACACACAGATTTTGTTGTTGTCCTAGCAATAACATATTCTAGAGCAGAGCTAACGCCAGTGGCAATGCCGTAAAATGAAAATAAAGGGACCATAACCGCAGCTAAGCGGTACGCAGCTCTGCAACACCGGTGGTGGTCCATCTTCTCGCACTTCCGTAACCACAACGGCGAGTGTAACGCAACGACCCAACACCCTAAGTCGCAAAGCGAATTTATTATATATGAGAATATGAATGTGAAGTTGGGTGTGTGTTTCATTTTTACCTTTCCATCGCTATTCATGCAAGTTGTAATGCTCACCACCCCACTTGTCGCTTTCGAAAGCAGGAATAAGCAAGGAAACTAACATTCATACAAACTGTGGGGTTTCAGGGGGTTACAGTGACTGGGAAAAAGCTGCGCATTGCGAAGTTACGCATACGGCCTGGGCACTGTTATTTAAGTAGCAGTCTATGCGATCAGTTGTGTTGTGTTTGATAGTGTTGTTGTTTTGAAGTGCCTTAAAGTTTCATTTTAAAGTTTAAAGTTTCATGTTCATTGAACAGATCTTGATGTTTTCAATATGAGTGAAAGTATAGATGTCCACCATCTGAAATAAAGATGACGAATTACTATAGAAACGCGCATAATAATAAAAGTATTTAAATGGGAAAAGTGAGTATTTTTGTTACAAAGTTGGCGCGAATATTTCGCACTTGGCACTTGCTGAGTTTCGCAAGCAGTAATTAATTCCTCATTTGAATTGTGGTGGTTAACAGATTTGTTTGCATTTTTCATAGTATTTTTCATTCGCTGCTGCTGACAACAAACCTTTTGGT
This sequence comes from Bactrocera latifrons, assembly GCF_001853355.1. Lineage (NCBI taxonomy): Eukaryota > Metazoa > Arthropoda > Insecta > Diptera > Tephritidae > Bactrocera > Bactrocera latifrons. The sequence goes on along the minus strand of NW_017536152.1, from coordinate 294,999 downwards.
GTTTTTTTTTTATTTTTTGTTTTTTTTTTTTTTTTTTTTT
>NW_017536152.1:284914-294654 GCF_001853355.1 Bactrocera latifrons | reverse complement strand
ATTCAGTTTGCTTGGCAGCTATATGTTATAGTGGTCCGATATCGACAGAGCCGACAAATGGGCAGCTTTTTGAAGAGAATATGGCGTTTGCAAAATTTCAAAACGATATGTATCTTAAAAACGGAGGGACTAGTTCATATACATACGGACAGACAGACAGACAAACCGACATGGGTAAATCCACTTAGCTTAACATACTGATCATTTATATATGTACTTTATAGGGTCTCCGACGCTTCCTTGTGGGTGTTACAAACTTCGAGACAAACTTAATATACCCTTTCAGGGGATAAATAGCTCTTAAAACCCTTTTAATTGTATGTGAAAATCCCCATGGGAAATGGTATTTACTTCATAGATTAATTGCATATGCCAACAACAAACTCTTTTAAATTAAAATACAGGATTTTAAACATTAGCGAAATGCGATCCTTAGTTGAAAGAAACACTTTTGAGTAATCACAACTTATTTTTAATGTTTTGTGTTTTTCATTTCCATTACTTTTGCAAGAGAGATCTCAGCAGGGTACCTTTAAATATCCAGTGTATTGGCGGGGAGTGTGGTGGTGAGTAACATTAATTGTTTGTCACTTACGTAGGCTTGTAGCGGTAATTGCTGGTTAATGATTGATGCAAGTGTGTTTGTGCAGCTTGCTAACATTAAGTGCAATTCAAGAATATGAAGTGAAGTATCAGTACTAAAAATCGAGGGATAGGCGAAAAAAGGACAAATAGTGCTGAAAGAAATTTAAATCTGTGAAGCTGCGCTAGCAACTAGCGTCGACAACAGCAAATGAGAACACCATAAAACGCCACCACTTCTGACCATTGTCAACGACACAGCTCTTGCATCCATAAAGAAGACATTGTGCAACAATTTCTGGTGATATAGTCAAGTGATAAAATATTTCGAAATTTAGTTGGCAATAGAGCTGCTTTGAAATAACTCACCAGCATATAAGTATGTAAGAACAGCATCAGTAATAAACAGATGTACATTTCGCTGAAACCTTGACTCTTGGAATAGCATAATTAAAATTCATTGTAAATATATAAATATGCCCCACCCAAGATGCAGCTAGTTTGCCTCTTTATGCTCGAGAAGAGAGCAAGAATTAATGACGAAAGTAAAGCACACAATTTCGGTGTTTTTGAATTGTGCTTTATGACGACAGTGAGGGGACCGCGTTCAATGCATTTCAATAAATCCGTGGCAAATAATAAATACTTCATATCCATCAAGCTACGTCCATACGCTGTTTTGATAATCAGTTGAATTACAAAAAATCAATTAGATATCGAGCTTCATAAAACACATGTTGACATTCACAGCGCCGCCCACACTTTTGTAGTTTGCTTTCGATTATTACACACACACATACATGCACAATCCCCCACACACATTGCTCATATGTCTTAGCCTCCCCCAAAACAGGACGCCGAAACAAACCATCCAAACTTAAACTGGCCTATTTTGAGCAACAAAGTATTGGTTAATTTCAACCTAACTAACCACAAAAAAGTTTTGGAACCATTCTATTTAAAGTCTCTTACCTTTTCTCATTTCTAAAAACTTTGCAGGTCGACGTGAGGAAATTTTCTCGATTGGAGACCATGGTAACTCTTCGATTTAGCTATGTGTCTTCTTCACATGCCAGATGACAATTCCAAGACCTCAAAAGTATGTAGTGTAGACATCAATTGGGTTCCGATTGAAATAGCATAGAGCGCAATGAAGTGCGATCTTGGGAGGAAGAGTAAGTTAGTTCTTGGAAATAATAAAGATTTTCAACTGAAATTTCGGTTATTTCATATTTCAGCAAATTTTACTACATCCGTGTCCAATTCAGTGAAAACCGGCGACAGCCTTTGTTGTTGGCGAATAATGCTTAACATGTTGCCTTGGATTTCCAGTATTTACATATAAGAAAGAAATGCAGATACCTATAATTATATCTTAAGCCGACATGTACATATCTCAATTCTTAAAGAATATAAAAAAAAAATGAATTAAGATAAAGTTTACTCTAATTGATAAAAAGGAAAGTTCCAGGTAAGTAAACGGGGCATAAGTTATTCAAATTTTGAGAGAGGATTTTTGTAGTTTTAAACAAAAAATTAAATTTAGAGTTTTTGCAGATTTTATTATCACTTTTACATTACTTTATGAGACAAAAATGAAATCAACGAACTCTTAGAAGCTTAAAGAAAAAGTCAGAGTTTGAGTGAGAAAAATAGCAATGTAAAGAGTATTGGAAAGCTTATGCAAAGCTTTATAACTGAAACATTTTTGAATTCACACCGAATTAAAAACATTCTGGTGTGTAGTCATGATGTAAGAAATGAAAAAAAAAACAAAAATAGAAATGAAATGTCCACTTAGCAAATTCATGATTGTTTCTGCAACTAGAACTGTATAAAATCTGTGGTGTTTAATTTTAGTCACACATAAATGCCTGCAGTGACAACTTTTAAAAATGCGCGTGCCATTATTGCTATCAGGTGACCAAATTCATTCGTCAATGGATGGAAATGTTGGAAAAGCAAAAGCCATTGGCGGCCAGTATTGTATTTGTGTGAAGCAAAAGGGCACACAGACGAATGTTCCAAGCACACATACACATAAATGGCGGAAATTGCTTTTTCATAACAAAATTCCAAAATATTGCATGTGATTGTGATGTATCATTGCACACTTTCCGGTAGTGAAAATAGGTTTTTGCTTCACTTGTGGCAGCAATCAGCCAAATTTGTTCATGAATATATTCAAATAAAGCAAATGAATTTCATTTTCAATTTACTTTGACAAAATAGTGCTTCTGATCATGGAATACAGCAATAAAAAATCCACATAATGCCAATGTCATTATAGCTAAAACTAATGCCATATTATAACAGTGCAAAGCCAAGTTTTTGGTTTCCCTTCCATTTACTTGCATTATGGGAGCTCTCACAAGCCGCGTTCGTTTTACAGCCAGATATTAGTCAGGTCTTTCCCACCCCGTGTGCGTGTCCAAAAGTGTTGTATGTTGACGTCATTCATGGTATTGTAATGAGCAGTGTAAACACCGCCAGGAGCCAACGGCTGTTTGAGTTGCATCATCCTTGAATAATTTAGGACCGGCAGTGTGCATGTGTACATGTCCAACAATATTGTTGTTTGTGTTCTTTCCTCTAAGCAAGCAATGAGGCCTTTTGCTTTACATTCTACATTAAGTGGAAAGCTTTTAAGCCGCTCATTAGGAATAATGAGTGTTGATGCTTTTTTGGTTGTCTGTAATTTGACCAATTTGTGCGAGCTAAATTAAACAGAATTTTTACCTACGTTACATTTTAGCCAAAAAAAAAAAAAAATAATAACCTTTTTGAGCTACTATTGAGAGCTCAAATGAAACACCCTAAATGACTTTTAAATTCAAATAATCTAAAATAAAACTCAGCAGTAACTCAACATGCAGATAAATGTGCTTGAGGATCCGCTGTAGGTGGAAAAGCTGCACAGCAATAACCAAAATCACAAAATGCAATGGATATATATATTATATTAATGCGAATTACAGCTGCAGCAAATACTCTTTTGAGTTACCGCCCCTCTCTTTGCTGACTCCCATAATAGCTGTCCATTCAAACTGTATGTTCAAGTTGAGCCGAGCAGAACCGAATGAATAATTGTGTGTTGGAGGTGTGGGCATGAAAAGAGTCTGCGAAAAGAATGGTGCCGTTTGCATAATTTATGCTGTGGAGTTGTTCCATCTAAAACTCACTAGTTCATTGCCTCTTCGGCTTCTGTACGAGTATGTATGCCAGCTCTTTTCATGTCTCTTGTGGATGCATAGTTGTGTTATCGCCGACACTCATCGCATTATAATCAGTTATGTAAACACCATTAAGAGGCGACAGCTGGTTTTGGTGGCAACCTGTCTGAATAGTACATTGCAACACATCCATTTCTACATAAATATGCAGCCAAAGGCCGTTGCGATGTCTGCTTTATTCATAAGCCATTAAAAAAAAGCTCTCGCGTGTATTTAAGCAAATGGTAAATTCTTTTGTTTTAAGTTTTCACATCGACTTATGAAGCTTTTAAAAAACTCATCAGGCATTAAGGGTGCTTTGCTGCTTGTAATTTGCTCAATTTGCGCAGATTAAATTTCATAGTTCGTTAATCCCGGTCTTATATATGTACGGTTTTGAGTATTTAAATTTTATATTTCTTCCTTATTACGGTGTCGGCACCGTTTAGGCTGTAAGTTAAACATTTGTTCTAGTTGATCGGTTTTTGGAAGCTTCCGTTCAACTTACAGTGAGTGCCACTAAGTATGTGCAACATTTATATGGAGTTTTATGCTTAAACTCACTTATTTTAAATTTATCACCTATTTGCATTCAAACGTATTATTCTAACTTTATGAAATCATAAATGAAAGTGACTTTTAATGACGAATGCAAAGCGGTCGTTGTTGTTGTATAAAAATTTCAGAGTGAAGTAGCTGAGTATGAAAACGGTAATGCAGCAGCGCATGTCCATCAGAAGCAAATCGCTTATTACACTGCGCATAAAATAATGAAATCTGTAGGCTTTCCGCAGACAGGCGGGTAAAGTAGTTGTGTACAAATTGGGTTGACGATATAAAAAAGCTACTGAATCAGTACTTAACTTTTCAGCGTTTTCATTGCAATAAATAAAATAATAATTAGCATCCTCAATCGATTGTTATTGCAGCTAAGACTAACACACTCTCATTGCGGTTGGAAATCACCAAGCAGAGCTTAGAAAGTACTATTTGGAATTTTATGTCAGTAATTAAAACGCCAAGTGTAAAATTCAATGAATGTGGTGAGAGTTCTGGTATTCACTTGCGCTGCACTCGCGTAAAACCCAGCCGGCATGGGAGTGAAATGCAAATAACTGAAAAATTCTACCATTTCCAGATCACCGAGCAGTCGCCTTACTCATACTGCCACGTTTTACTGCATTTCAATGCTCGACAAAGCGGCCGGACGTTTCGGCCAATTCAAGCATTCATACTAGAGTTCCATTGCAGTTTTCATATCATTTTAAGTCAACCTGTTGAAATATGTGAAAGAATATATTCGCCTTTTCGCTGTCAAATTGCACATTGTTGAAATTTTCATTTGGTTTTCAAATGAATCAAATTGAATTTGGATGATTGAACCATTGCTTGAACAATAAGACAGACATCATAGGCAACAAAAGCAGACCGGTGATTAAACTTCTCTCAGTGCACAAGGCTCCAGTGGTGCCTGATGGATGAGTGCATTTGCGAGTTGCAAGCCAAACTTACCTTCCTCCCTTGACTCAATTGCGGTATTGAATGGAAGTCAATTTCGGATGCGCAAACTAGCTGGTCGCTTGAGAGGCGCTTCTAGGAATATATTATATAATGCAGTTTGTGTATATATACGCCCAGGTGTGGCGAACATCGATAGACATTTTCTATTGATTCATTGTAGGAGTCTAGTTCTGTTCTAGTTTGCTGCTGCTGCTTTGCTTTTGTCTGACATAGAAGATCAATTGAAAATTGTTTATGTTCAACTTGAAGACTTTTAGAATTTTCTAATAGGCGGCAATTGAAATTGGGAGGCTGTTAAGTTGATCGATAATTAAAAGCTAAAGACAAATGACCAGACCAATGAATTGCTGCTAATTAAAATTAACATTTAAAGGTACCATCTTAAACAATATAATAAGGTGTTGCTTCTACCATTTACGAATTTGCTTAATGGGGAGAAGGACCCACCAATTGTTTTCATACTCTAGCAACATGTTGCTACAGAATACTAGTTTAATAGTTTTTCACTTAGGACCTAATCGAGGTAGAAATAAGGTTAGATATATCAAGACAAAAAGACGAATTGAAATCCGAATGTCTGTCTACCCGTCCGTGCAAGCTGTAACTTGACTAAAAAATGAGAAATTTTGATAAAACTTGGTATGCGGCCAACCGATCGTTCGAAGCATTGGTCATATTTGTGCGTCAATGCAGAGCAAGTTAATAATATGGAACAGAGTGTGGAGGGCCGAGCGATTTGGGAAGGGTTATGATAAGTGCTGGCTAACACCCATTCTCGTTTATTTTAAAAAAATTTGGTTTATAAATGTTGGTGTGCGAGACGAAGTGCAGAACAAAATGTAGTGCGGAAAGTTCATTATGTTACGTCTCCTTTCCATCTCCTCTCTGATTTCAGTTTGTTTTAATAAGAAGTTAGAAGAAACTTTCCAAAATGCACGTCGTTTCAGCTCTTCTATTTTGCTGAAAAACTGAGTAAATAAGCGACCGCAGTGTTGCTGGTCTGAAATTTCGCGCTAAAAACTACCACAATACCCAGTCGGTTTGATGTTTTGTGGCCTTAAGTGCCGTTTAAATCTGAGTATTTATTTCGCGAGTGGAGTAAGTGAGGGTGAAGTGGTAAATCCAACGAGCATTTAATTACGTCGCTTGTAGTTTCCGGAGGAGATAATAATTATTTGTAGTTACAAAGTAGAACGAATTGTGATTTTCAGCGCAGAAAATTTCTTTCGTTGATTATTTGAATGGTTAAATATTGATGCTGAATGTGTGTACAGAGGACGGTGAAACGTGAGTACTTCCGTGGTGACTCTCGCAGTGTTATTTTCTCTTCAACATTGAGTTGTTGATAATTATTAAAATAATAATTAAATTCCCAAATTCCCAACATCGAAAACTTTGTTTTGTGCAGCACCTACTCTACTTTGCAAGTCCAACACTTCTAAGCTTAGCAAATTTTGGTATTCATGAAATTTGATATTTTTAAAATATAATATAATTCTGTGTTTCTGCAAAATGATGTAAAATTCCTCTGCTGCACCATTAAATGCTGCAGCTCATAATAAATGGAAAAGAGTTATCAACTCTAGCTTCATTATCACAATTCTCAGATTTCACAAAAGCTCAGCAAAAGACTGCAAGGGTTATTTCAGCAAGAACTTAGCAATGCCAAGTGTTTCATCGAGCAACCTCGCTGTTCCAGAGTGAATAGTTCACACGACGACCTTACGCACTTATTTATAATTTCTAACTTTCCGAAAGTAATTTTATCCTTATAAAGATACAGGACTTTGATCCCGTGAGAAACCCTGTAATAACCAAAAAGTGTAAAGGCCAGAGTGTCACTTTTAATGGAATTTATGCGAATCGAAGAAAGAAGAAGTGAATGTGTTCTCGGTGTGTTAATTCCCGAGCACAAGCAGTTTTTGCAATTAGCGATTTTGTCTTTACGACACATTTTAATATTATACTTGTATTACAAGTTGCAATTACGATACTTTTAGTTCTGGGTGTCTGCTCTTTCTTCAGTGATTTGTTTAAGATTCGTGAGCGGCAGTGATTGACAATTCTTGCCACAAAGAGTTGAAAATGAGCTGAGTGCGCTGGCTGCTGCAGTGAAGAACGAAAAACCAAAATGTTGAGTTGAAAGTGCCAAGCGAATTGTAGAACACCACTTTTTTTTTTATATTCCAAAAAGAAACTTATGAAAATCATTGAAAAAGACTGATCCTTATTCTCCCCCTTAACTTATAGAAAATGGGACAGAAATCAGAGAAAGAAGATGCTGTTCGTTGTCATTTAGATGGTGAAGTGTAGCAATTTCTAGATAATAAATATATCGTGCAACAAATTGAATAATCAAGGTATAAGAAAGCGCTTAATCAATTCGAGATCTATATTCTATGAGTTCAATGCCATAACACTTAAGACTGCGTAAGCATCTTCAGCGCAAAACTTTAGGAAACAATTAAATATACGAGGTGTTTTCAAAAAGTATCGCGAATTTTGTGTTTTTTTCAAAAATTATTTATTTATTCATAAATATCTATTTTGTCCCCTTCAAAGTAATCCCCATCAGATATTATACACTTGTGCCAATGGTTTTTCCAATCTTCGAAGCACTTCAAAAAATATTTTTTTTATCTTCTTCAGCTCATCCTTCGATGCCGCCTTTATCTCGTCAAGTGAAGCGTAACGTTGTCCATTCATGGGCCTCTTCAGTTTAGGGAACAATTAAAAGTCACAGGGGGCCAGATCTGGGATACGGTGGCTGGGGTATCATTAGTGTGTTGTTTTTGGCCAAAAAGTCGGGAACAAGCAACGATGTGTGAGCAGGGGCGTTATCGTGGTGCAAAAGCCAATTTTTGCCATATCTTCTCGGCCTTCTGAGAACATTTTGTACCACCGATAAACGTTGCTTCGGTCCAAGGTACCTTCTCCGTATGCCACAGTCAACATTCGGAATGCATCCGCGCACTTAATTTCGTTTTTCACACAAAATTTGATACAGGTTCTTTGATCCATTTTTTTGATTAGGTACAAATCGAAGTTGATCCAAAACACGTGCAAGCAAAGCAGCTGTCAACAATTAAATGAACATTCAAAATGGCCGAGCTTGTCGGCATAAGTGAGAGACATGAGTACCAACATAACGCCATGAAAAATTCAAAATTCGCGATACTTTTTGAACACACCTCGTATGCAAATGTAAGCGAGGAAGCATTTTAAGTTGGACCAATTGGGAAAGAATTATTGCACGGCGATTGTTGGTTGTAATTGCATTACAGGTTAGAGTAAAGTATTGCACTCACGCCAATGTGTGTCTAAACTCCACATATGTCATTAATTCAAATCTCCGTGGTTGTTCTACGTTTACGATAGTGCAGTGCTGTAAGCCATATTATTTTCTCAGCTTATGATTTTGTTTAGTTAACTAAAGGCGACTTTGACTAATCCTGGGAAGTGAAAGCGAAATCCAATTCGCTCGACAATGCCATAAGAAGTAAATGCTAGTAACAATTCTATTATTCATCTAAGCTTTACAAAAGTGGAATAGGAGCTCAGCAGAATTGCAATTTCTTTATTCGGTATTTCATTTCAAGAAGTATTATGTTTAGCATCTCAATTATTAAAATTTTTTTTAGTCTATAAAATTAAATGTTTATTTATTGCTGAAATTTCACAAATAATTTTAACAAGCCACGTAATACTAAATATGACTGAAGCTCGATCGTTTTGTGATTTTCTCCTGCAAGAACCAATTTGTCAAAATGAACTTCAAACGTGATATAAGAAAACTTTGACTAAGTTGACGAATTCTCCTTCACTCGCCATTCGCTTTTGGGACATAAATGTATCACTGGTGCACAACTGGTATGACACTCGCGTATACCCCCACAATTTTCGGAATGGCACTCCCTGCGGTGATTTTAAGAAAATGTGTTGTTGACGTCAGGAGCGCATTTGGCATAAAAATGTGATGAATGTGGCATTAAATTCAATTTGGGCAATCACTGCCGTCTGTGTGCAGTCCAAGGTGCTTAGTGTAAGTAGCCGAACGCTGGGGAAACAGAGTAGAAAATATAAGCTGAACTGGAGCAGTGAAAGTGACAAACACACTGATAGGAATAGGACTAATAGCTGCACGCCTGCGAGGGAATCTTGGGAGTGTAGTAAAATGTTCGGAATGCGATTGAAGTAACGTTAATGGCCAAAGGGATACGGTCATTTGTAAAGTTTTTGGTTTTATGGTGTTTACAAAGTAAAGGAAACCGCTGACTATACATAAGCGGTTTTATTTTTATCGAAAAAATATGAGTAGGAATTTGCAAAGATTCGTTAGTAAGTGCGAACATATTCGTATTTTCTCCATCTATCGAAATTATTTTTAGCATCCGTAACATATCTTCTTCTTCTTGATTGGCGTAG
>NW_017536152.1:262488-284304 GCF_001853355.1 Bactrocera latifrons | reverse complement strand
TATGACTGTCAACAGTGACGTGAGTGCCAAGTCGCGAGTGCGACGACTGTTTGTTTGATGACAGGAGATATTTCKTCTTGCCCTCGTTCACTGCCAGACCCATTTGTGTTGGTTCCTTGTCCAGTCTGGAGAAAGCAGAACTAACGGCGCGGGTGTTGAGGCCAATGATATCAATATCATCGGCATACRCCAGCAGCTGTACACTCTTATAGAAGATGGCACCTTCTCTATTTAGTTCTGCAGCTCGAACTATTTTCTCCAGAAGCAGGTTGAAAAAGTCGCACGATAAGGAATCGCCTTGTCTGAAACTTCGTTTGGTATCGAACGTCCGTAACATATAGGCCCAAATAATTTGTCTTACAAAAACACAAATTGCTATTTATTCTAAAGCATATATCATATCATATACCATATAACCCTCTGAAGACTAGACTTCAATTCTAAAGAAACCACACGACGAAGCATTAAAAAGCTCATCCGCTATTACTCAAGAATTGCTAAAATCATCTGTCAAATACATTGTCAATGAGGTTCTTGAAAATACCAAAACAATTTATTTAGCTTTATTGGTAAAAGACTAGTTCAAAAGATTAAATATGATATATGGCATCATTTGAATGTCCTGGCAGGGTTTCCTTGCTCTTATGTCCCATGTATGTAAATGGTATAAGAACTCCTGTAGTTGGAAACGGAAATTTGCCAGCTCACTTAAATATGTGCCACCATTGTTCTGCATCTAAGCAGATATTTGATGACAGAGGTATTATTCAATACTAAAAAATATAGAGGGCAATTTAGTGAAATTTACGGTGATAGACCACCAAATTCTAAATATCTGGCAATATATCATATTTCAAACGGTTACCGCCTTAACGTTTATTCTTATTGCTTCCCTTGTTACAATGCATTCGATGGCTCTGGCAGCTTCACTTCCTGCTGCTTTTCCACTTAATCCATGGCAGTGATTAATTGGCTAAGTGTAGTAGCAATGAAAGCCACCAAATCAGAATCTAATAAGCAAAAGCTAGTGTATTTAATACGATAGAGCAGCCCATAAATAGCCAGTAGTCTTCATTTCAAAGTATGCTAAATAGAATTGGTAGGCAAGAGAAGCAGAAAGGCCGATCATCCGCCACTTAAAACTCGGAAATGGTTTTTGATTGTGATCGGAAAGGAAAACTGCATTCCTACTTTGCTTCCGTTGCAGACGTTGTTTTGGTTTTTAAAGCTGTTGACAATGAGTTTTTGGCTGACCCTGCAGCGCCTAACCCCCCTTTAACTTCCTAGCAGAGGGAAGAGAGTGACAGATAACCCTTTAGGCTTAATAGATTCATAAAAATCATTCTCAATGGTGTGAATTTTCATATCGAGGTAATATTTGAGCTTCAAATCTTATACAGCAATATTCATGTGAATTTCAAAATGATATACTTGTATAATTACTGTAAATTATCTCGTGATCATCTTCGATCCTGTTGCAACATATGGTTTTTAATGAAATAATAGTGTACTTGCGACCATTACAGTGATGTTTGGTTTCACGTCAATGAGAAAATTTTTGATATCATAGCGAAGCTCTCATTTCATACTGAAATAGACAATTGGAATATTAAAATTGCCACGTATGTTTGTAGGTCAACACCTCAAGCATTTATTGGACCAGATCAAAGAGAGATTCGTTAGTATTTATTAGTTTATCACGTGACTCTAAGTGCTTCTTTAACAAATCTTATCGGAATATAAGTAAAGACCTATAACACATATAAAACGCATGTGAATCTGGAGTTAAAATCGACGCAAGATATCACTAATATGGCTACATCTCTTGCCAGAAGCAAGCGTGTCTTTCCTTGTACTTGTTTAATGGAGTTAAGACAATTTGTTTAGCTTCAAAGGTTTCACATTAACATAATTCTTACCTTTATTTTTAGTAATGTGAGTGGAGCATGAAAGCTATAATGTTAAGTACACAAATGCGTAGCAAACATTTCTTTGAATGAGCTCGGCGCTAATACTTCTCAAGCGACTGGGTGTGTGCGGACAAGTGGACCATGCATTATTCATGATGCCACACTGCGCTCCTTGCAACAGCAGTCATTTCTTCAGAGAGTATTCTTCAATCCTACCACTCCTTCCCCGTGCTTCGCTTCATTGCTCTCCACCACATCGGCAGACCAACTGCTGGTGCTGCTACAACTGCGCCACACAGATGGTGTGAAGTGGAGTGCAAAGTGTCATATATGTCATAGTGTGTGTCTGTTGTTATTTGTGGTTGCAGCGGCAGTCAGGGCATTATAATAAGCGACGTAAACACAATTAGTATTTCAAAAGGGTATCTTGTACAATAACTCTACATAATTCAAATCTGACGGCTGGTAAGTGGAACAGAATTGGAGTGTAAGAGAAAAGGTAAACTACGAAGAATGGAAACATTTTATATAGATGCTGACATTTCGGAGAAATGAAGATGTGAACACATACTTACATTCCTACATGCAAACATACAAATATTTTCCTCTTTTAAACAAATTTGGTAGTCTTTTAAATGATAAGGTTTTTATAAACTTTTCGAGAAATACTGTGAAGAAAGGATTACAGTAAGCAGTGTAGGCACCAATATTTTTGATAATATGTGAGTTTTTTCAATGAAAATAAAATACCGTATTTTATTAATAACAGAGATCTCTGTGCTAAAGTTTGACCAAATTGGGCGAAAACTTCACCTATCCCCTATATAACGAATATGAACATCCGGCTGACTATACTCCATTAGACCCTATGCCGAATATGTACGCCAGTGTATGAGTTGTATATATCTATATGTATATATAATTGCTTAGATTCCTTATTTTTTTATTATTAGAGAGTAAGACGAATTCTTAGATGCATAGTTGTACCAGTAGATTAACCACTATCTGCTTCAGAAGTTTTGTTTAATTTAATTTTTTTTCTGGAATGCTTCGAATATCGAAACGAATTATTTTCAAAACTTTAATTCACCACAAAAGTTTCATAAAAAAGAAGATAACAGCGAAAAACGCTAGGTTTTCTTTCAGCAATTAAGTACAACTAAAAGCTCACACATCTAATCGATTTTTACATCCTGTCCACCAACTATTTACGATTGTCAGCTGATTGCCTACAAGTTACCTAAAGCAAATAGAATTTTACGCTTTGTTTTTGTTGCTTTGTTCTTATATTTATTTCACCTTATTCTTACAATTATAACCGTTTGTTCTTCGCCTCTGTAATTTCTATTACTTTTACACATCAGTCAAACCAAAGTCTAATAAAACTTGTAAATGTTGCTAGTGAGGTGAAAAATGAAGGATTATTTAAATTCAGGTAAATTCGATGTTTCTACTCTTTTTCCGCACTAACTGCATGGCATTAGTAAATAAAGGATATTTTTTTTCCCATATGGAATCATTTTATGAATAAAAGGTGTATGGACACTTGCATAGCATTAAACAGTATCAGTAAAACAGGCATACCATGCGGCTCATTTGTCTAACACATCTCCTTTGTGAATTCTGCGAAACATGTTACTAGATTCGTATCCGCAATTTCAATGTGTATGTGTTGATTCTCCTAGCGGCCTTTCCTTATATTTATTGTTTATGTGATTAAGATAATTGATTTCTGTTCTTTATCCTGGCTGAGCGAGCTTCTTAAAGTGTAATGTGTTTGCAAATATTTAATTTTGCAAATTTGGTCATATCATTACATTGTTGCAGTTTGCGGTTTCGGTTGTTTCGTTGATTTTGGTCACACTAATTTGTCATTTGAATGATGCTCACAGACGTTCTGTCATTCATAGCCAGATGTTGGTTGAATGTTGTGGTTTCGTTTCGATGGAAACACACATTTGCTCTGACATATCATCGATTTTGTACATGTTAGTGCGTGCAAATATTTATGCGTTACGTTTAAGTTGACTCATTCATTATATATCAGAAGAGAGAATTTTACTTATGGCGGGATTCTGCAATCAGTCTCTAGTCTCTATTTGAGACATTTTGAGGTGAAATCTCAATTTGTGACTAGTTACTATTCACTAAACAGTCTCCAGCTTTAGTCTCAAAATATTGCCTCAAATTTGAGACCTGGTAGTTAGCAGGTCACAAAACCAAAAAGAACTCTTGTCTGCCATTTTGAATATACTGAATAGAGATCACCATAGATATTAATCGATTGTCGTTTTTTTATAATTTGTAAGCAACTCAAACACGAAAAGGTTAAAAATAAATAAATTTTACATAAATTTTGTTAATATTATGAAACAAAGTCAACATACATATATTTTTATTTTTTTATTGATAATTATGTTTTTTGACTCTGTTATAGAAAATTTAATATTTGTTATCGACATATTTATTTCCATTCAAGTATAAAAACATCTCTGAATAATGAAATGTAATAGATTTTGTGACTGTCACTTACAGAATAGCAAAATGTCTCAAGTCTCAAAAATTGTCTCTAACTTAAAATCTCAAATTTCGAGGGTTGATACTGTATCACAGGTTAATTGCCCAATGTGAGTCACAATATTTTATGAAATTAAGAACTTTCATTTGAGTAAAGATATTTACTATTTGTATGTACACATAACATACCATATATTTGTGCTCAACTAATCGCTAAGCTTAAATTATTCGAAAATTTGTATTTAATTGAATTGAAAACTATTTTATCAATTGGTGAGAAATTCCATGAAATTATTTACAGCTACAGCAAAGTGAATTTTATGGGATCAAAGAAGAAAAGAAAAGTCTCTCTTTCATCATTACTGCTTACTGCTTGGGTTAGAGCACGAGATTGCCTATTTAACTGCAGTTCTGTTTGTTTGTTTACACTTCAAGAGTTGGCACAGAAAACTCAATAGTAACGCAAACAGAAAACATCGAAATTCACAGCGCCGGCAAATTGTCGGCGTCCGACTCCCTGATTGAGCAAACATAAATATCATCCCAAGTTCAAATGGCAGCGCTGCTTCCTAGTTAAGGCACATTTTCAAGGCACTGCCTCTGCGTCTCATCACTATCATCGGCAGTCACTTGTTTTTACCTTGCCGAGCAGCGATTGCTCGGTTCAGTTTAGAAATTGAGCGAGATAGTTCACCGCTTGTTGGTAGCCATTTTAGAGTGCCATTGGCAGCAATGTCATCGCAGTATGAAAATGCGTTTCTGCACTGTCAAATTTTGCTCGGTTTTCTGCCAATATTTGTTAATATATATCTGTCTTGATTGAGTGAGGTTCAATTTCCAAGCTGAGGCAAAAGTTGTATAATTGAGCGCTTCACCTATCGCTTGTTTTAGACTTCATATTAGAACTTCTCCTAAGCCCCATGAAGTAAATTTGGAAGGAGTGAATAAGCGAGTCATACGTGCATATTAGCGAAGATCTGTTATTTTGTTCCGAACACAAATTGAAAAATCTTTACTAAGTGAATCCTTCGAATTCAAACGAGTATTTCGATCTTCGACCGCGAATAATATTATGATTTATAGACAACTCGGAATATTCTTTTAGTTCTCTCTCTCTGTTTTTTTAACTGAGTAAGCAAAATACGAATATAAGTGGAACAAAATTACACAAATAAAGAGGATTTTACTTGTCTCATGTGGTATTAACAATTATATGCATATTGGTTGCGCCCAGAGCTACGCATGAAGCTGAACCACTGCTACCTGCCACAATGTGGTGGACTCAAAATTAAAACAAAGCGAATGGCGATTAACGCCACAATCATTAATTTTTATTTATATGTCTCGGCTTGTGTGTATGTGAATACGCATGTGTGTATGAATTGGATATATGTGGATATGTTTGCATAAAGGATTTTATTTCACTTCATTTACATTCAATGTGGCATGCCTAATTGAGCCTGTAATATGGCGATAATCACCAGTAAATGCCCTTCAAACTTATCAACGAGTACACTGAGAGCATATTTACACACAAAATAACGAAGCGACACATAAATCTGGAGAAATTTTAGGTTGAAATTATTAAATACTTTTAATAATGGAAGTGGTGCCTGCTTTGGGGCAGAATAGTGTTACCTCGTGGTAGAAATAAACTTCGATTCCTGTCCGGATTACATTTGAAAGAAGAAAAACGAGTTTTCTGATACTCCTTTTTAACACCTGAGGTGATAGCTGATTTTGAAGTAGTAATAGAGTAATATACTTCACTTAAAATTGATTAACAGAGTTTTCGTGAAGATGTTTTTTTTTTGTTTTTTCTTAAGCAAGAGAACAACGCAAATGGAACACTATACAAATTTTAAAATTATTTCAGAGAAAAAACGAACGCACTAATCAGATATATAAATGAAAAATACTCTCGAGCATATTTCATATGTTGGCAACTCAACCACTTCACACAACTTTTCTTCTCATTTACAACACTACAAATTTATATTTACTGCTTTTCAAACTCGCTTTGATATAGGCAAGGTCTAATTCCTATAAACTACAAATTTCACTTACATATTTTACACTATTCAACACACCAATTTCATCTTCTCTAGCTCTTCAAAGCTAATTGAGTACTGGTCAGTCCTTCGTTGGATAGCTACGTAATAGATTCGTTAGTTGATATAATCGTTCTTTAATCTGCTAATACTGGCATGCTCACCAAATTTTTGTAAAAATTGGAATATGCCTTGGCTCGAGCTTTATATAACAGCAGAAGTACTTATGGATAAACCTTTGGAGAAAGTATTCGTAAAATACATAACCAATATTCAACATACTCCTTAACACATTCATATGCCAAACTAATTTAGTTATGAACATATGCATGAATACTTCATGTTGGAAAAGAACCGCGACAGCAAGAAGCGTTTCATCTTTAGCGACAACAAATCGCTTAGCTTATGGTTTTACAGCGACATTTAATCTTTGTTGTGACTTTGACTAGACTGCAGCGGTTGTGGCACAAGGATCGCTTGTAAAACAATTGGCAACTAATGCAAGACAATGCAACAATTGTCCCCACCTCCCTTCCACTGCTAAGTATGAGTAATAGCTGCATTTGAACGAAATGCAGGGAGATGCGGCGTTTTAGACAGCGCTAATTCATATATGGCTTCATGCGTGCATAAATCACTGCAAATCATAGGTCGTATAAATATCTCATACTTGCAACATTCGCTTGCGGCAAACATATTTTTTGTTGTTCGCCGTTTTTGCTTATTGTTCCTTAGTTTTTATCTTATTTTATTTTATGACAGAAAGTGTGCACTTTGTTGCTTTTTGCTGTCAACTTTGCTTATCTAAATTCACGAAATGCCAACAAATGAAAAATATTTGAGTTTCTTCAAAGCATACGGTGCATTACGGATTACATGAGGTCAAACTGCTTTAAAGCGCACTCTCTCTTGGATTTAATTACTTACCACGGTCACAAATCAATTTGAATAATTCAGTGAAATAATTTTTAGATATATATCGTCGTACTGACAAAATTCGACGATCGACGATCATTTATTTTTTGCTATTTAATTTATTTATTTATTTATTTATAAAACGTGAAACAAAAATACAATTACTTTTCCACGAAAAAAGGAGCACTGGCTGCCAGGACCTTTGTGCATTGGCGCCCAGCCAAGTGTCTGCTGGGGCTTTGTTATTTTTAGCAACTTATCTTACGAAGTCGAGGCAAATACCGATTTGGCGCGTAGCAATAACAAGGATTTGCGTTGATGAATATCGCAAGAATGAATAGAAAAACTGTAAAGCAAGGGAAGAAATAAATGCGAGTTCACTGAAAGCTGACGAAACCCCGCAGAAGGGGAAATTAGTTTTCAAAGCAAATTTAATTATTTCACAGCAAAATGTAGTACTAGTAGATATCCGCATAGTTATTCGAACAACTTTTTAGAAACATCTGTTTTAGATTTTACCATGTAAAATTCACTTTTAATTGCACTGTCGTATTTCAATTTAGCTTAAGCCATCCGGCACTTCATTGGGACTGCGGGACTGAAAGCTCAAAATATGTTTAATCCCTTAAATTTGATAATTGCTTTAAATCTAACTGTGCATAGCACTTTTTAAGAGCTTTTAAAGCCTCGCTTTGCGTCCGCGGAGCCTTTCAACAAAGACCGTCATTACGGTTGCTGGCGACCAAATGTTTCTGCAGTACTTCCCTAGTTTTCTACACTGCGAACAAAAACAAGTACTGTAAAGCCCAAGGCACAAAGCGACGGACAAACGCAGAAAAGTTGATAGAAAAGCATAAGCAAAACAGTAGCGTTGCCAGTAATTATTAATGCGATTATACGGAGCCACCATTTTTTCAATGGCAACCCACACTAGCAACAGAATATCTATATATGTATATAAGCCCGACGAAGAGTCGACTACTCAGGCAAACCCGCGTCCATATACAAGGTGTGTTCCAGAATAAACAGGACTGTAAAAAAAAAAAAAAAAAAAAAAAAAAAAAAAAAAAAAAAAACCAAAACAAAAAAAAAAAAAAAAAGAAAAAAAAAACACAGCAAATAGAAATCGGCAAAATCAATTTATTTTACTCTCTTTCTGCTTCAATACAGCTTTTTGCACGGTGCAAGCCTTTTGCATGGCCTCTACGTGTGCATATCGCTTTCCTTTCCTAAGCAAATTCATTTTTCCGAAAAGGAAGAAGCCTCACGGTACCACAACAGAATAATCGTCCTTTGAATGTTGGATTCTAAGCAAATTTTGATGAACTCATGCACAGTTTCGATGAAATTTGCGGGGATCACGGATTTTGATTGGTCCACATGTTGATCGTCGTTTATGTCCTCGCGACCACTTTTTAAACATTGAAACCACTCGTGCACTCTGCTACGGGATAGACACTAAACAAAATTTAGTGTTGGCTCTTTATTCGAAGCTCATTTTCGCACCGATAACACAAACATACTGACACTTAAAACGCAATAACTTTACTTCCAATCCATGAAATGTCATGAAATTCTCTCTGGACAATAGATAAAGATAGCAGATTATAACACATCAGTCGACATATACATAGATGGCACCATCAGGGGGCGCTAGATTCCAAAATTCCTGTATACTTTGGAACTCTTCTTGTATGCCCGTATATATACTGTGAATGGAAAATACCAAAGCATCTGCTTTTTTCTTGGATAGTAAAATATACTGAATTATGGACACTTACGCGGTTAAGTGAGAGCAAAAATGTGACAACGTTGTACGATCGCCCTCAAATAACACGGAATAACGGAGCAGTTTGTGCGACACAGAAGATACGAAAGCGACGTAAATTTTAGAAAACACGCTCTTGTACATTTCAGTTAAATGCGAACAGGTGCAACACTGGGGTGTCATATAAAAAAAACTGTCTAAGGAGCTCAAACAAAACTTTACTTTCAAAAACACAGGGAACATGTTTTAGTATGTGGCATGTTAATTGTGTGTGGTATTAGTAAAAATAGGTAAAATCTGCTAGATGCTACCAAAACTCCTGTATAACTCTATGTATAATGGCTTTCGTATTTCTAACAAACCTTATGCCGAATACATCGGTCAGTGTGTAAGTTATGTATAGTATATTTTTACACACCACTATTTGGATTTCGCTTTTTTGGTTGACTTTTTCACCTCAAAGTATTTTCCTGGCCTTGATTCTGGTACGCTGCAAAAGTGTGAAATGCTCCGTTGCATCGGAACATCCTTATTTATTCTGATATATTTTACTTATTACTTTATTTCTTTCTCATCGAACTTTTTTAAAAGTTATTTCCTTGATATGGTAATACTTGCATTGAAATTTAAAAATAAAGAACCAACAAGTATTAAAATATTGTTAGACTGTCAGTGTCTAAAATTATATATATTCAATTATATATCGCTCTTATTGGTTGTGTGGCAAAGGCCGCAGTAATCGTGTTGTCACATACAAACGGTAAAATGACATTAATATATGCCGAGTTCAACGAAAGTCAGCACCGCCAGCGTTTGTGATAAGATGTAAGAACATATTGGGTCGCCCACGGCGTATGTGTAACACACTTCGAGCAATAGGAGCACTTTGGCTGAGATAATGTTGAAAGAGTGTCTGTGGGAAAATCAGCAAATTATATTTGAGTTTCAGAATTATTCCTATGTAACTACTTGCTATTGTGATTTGAACATAACTGCACGAAATTCGTTTTTATTAGTACATTTGATGAGGCCATTACTTTCTAGTGATCGCCATTGATTTTTTCAAATTTGCATTGGTTGCTATGAAGAAAGAGATTTATTTGATTGCAGGAACGGTTAAAAATGCTGAAAACTAAATTTGTATAATGAAATGTGCAAATATTCATTTGAATACTTAAGCCATTTTATCACGAAAAATATGCGATCGGAAATTGTAACAAATTCCAAAAGATACGTGCAATAAAGTGGATGTGCAGACTTTTTTTTTTAATTTTTAAGACGAGATCGTTCACTCTGTGGCCATAAACAATCGAACACATGTTTCACATTGTAATGCAGTGAAGTGTGAAGAGACTCTTCTGACGTTGAGTGAAGAAAGTCTTTATGTATATGGTATAATAAAAGATAAGTATTATTTAAGAATTTATGGAGGATAGGAAATATAGAATGTGATGAAAGCTTTGTTTATGGTATAGAATCTTAATTGTAGCATGCAACCGTTTGATTATGTATAGATTTGTTGAAAACAACGCATTAAAAATAAAGTACAAAAGTAAGAGAATAGAGAACAAACTAAATGTAATATGGTGCCAAACGAAAAATTACAATAGGAGTACAGACACATTGCAGATCCTTATTCACCATAGAGGCACAGCGAAATTGATTTTACAAGCCAAGGCTGCCCAAAAGCACTAGTTCGCGCCTATCTAGATACATTTAGCATTTCAGTCTTTTTTTTGAGCTGGAAAGGAAGGTGTCACTGTGTACTTGAATATAAGGACATCAATAAAACTCACTTGAACTTTGCAGAAAGCGCGAACTGCCTACTCTGATGACGGTTGCCCACAACCTGGCTGAAAAAATTTGATTTCTAAAAAATTTCGCTTGAGGTTTAAAAGAATATTCCAAGTAAGCAGAATATTTTGACTTCAACTTCTGGTTTTATTTACTTTGCAGTATTTTGAATTTTATTCAAAAAGATAGAAAAAATTTCATTATTTACTTAGAATTTCTTCATTTCATTGGAAGGACTCATTTGCTAAGTTCATACATACATTTGTGATGCTATGTGTCTTTATAAACAGAAATAGCAACAATCCCTCCACTTCAACATAAAGCCCAGCGATAGTCTAAGAAGTGTTGAAGATGCACTTGAAAGTATTAAAAGCGACGGAGAGCGTCTGGCTTGCGTCGCGTTGTATGACCATGTCTGCTCCACACCTGCTTGAGTGTAACAATGAAATACCGCACTTGGAAGCCACGGACAGATATTAAAATTTCTCAGCCCTGGCACAGAGTACATACATACACTTAAATTTTATATGTGCTGTTAGGTCTATACACAGATGGATGGATGCACGTAGAAACAATATTGGACGTGATTGAGCCAAGTCCATGAGGAATATGGGCCTAACTTAAGTTTAAGTTAACCGCAGAAAGAACAACAGTGACTCAGCAGAAAAGAATGTAACAAAAGTTCACTGAACAATGCAAAATGCGGGACAAAGCAGTTAATGAGCCAACAATCCAAGACAAACTGAGCTTGATAATATGAAGCTTTGAGGCCACTGTTTGCCGTCGAAATGGAAGTAAATATTAGTTAGTAGAGAAAAACGAAAAATGTCGGAAAACATATGTATGGTGTGGTCTACATATGTAAGTATAGTAGCGAGGTTATCTAATTCGAGTTTCCGTGCTCTGTTTCTTATTTTTGGGGGCTTGTATTGTTGATAAGACCTCTTATGAAATGGCAGGTGACGCTGTTGACTATCTAGATGTTTTGTTTTATTTAAGAATGTTAATCCAATTCGAAAAACGAAATTGATTTACGCAAGACTGCTCATCCATAGAAGGCGCGGTATGGTAAAATGTCAATATTATAAAGGTACTACCTTAAAACGGCATATTGTATTTCTTTCGTGATATTCTTAATTTAGTTTGGCTCTGTTATTTCACAAAATAAAAACATGCTCTCAAATTGTTTGTAAATAAATATTTCAAAATCAGAACAACCTTAAAAGTTTCTAGCTACTTTAGTAGAAAAGGCACTCTAAACTAATTTCTTGAAAATTTTAATAGTCTTTCGAAATTTCACCGTTGGATAACAACCTTCTTTAATCTTTCTTTTACTCCACTTTAATGCTTCATGTAAAGCATTAAAATGGACAATATGGCTTAAAAATTACGACAATTTTTGTGGTAATTAATTGGTGACTACAATGTTCGTATAAAATGAAAGAATAATTATTTAAATGCTTTTTATATCTTTAGAGCTTAAGTTTGCAGAATTTTCTATAATCTCTTGTTATTCTTTGTGCTTTTACTCCGTTGTTGTTTGGAACGAAGCAATTTAAAGTTGCAATAATAGAATGAAGTAGATTTCTGCGAAAGTTCGAAATAAAAGTTTTACTTTTTCACACAATTTTAAGACAATGCAAATGCTTCCTTACAAATACTGTATATGCAAAGTTATCAATTTTTATCAAAGCGATCAAAACATACTTTCGAGTACTAAAGAGAACAAAAAGATGTTCGCACTGATTTTTTCAACAAAATTCTTGAATTCTTTAAACATTGTGTCTTCCGAGTTTCTGCTCTTCCAATTTTTACTTAATGCCAACAGCTCCTTATGCCAGGCTGTGTGTCAGATAAAAATTAATTTAGCAATTCGTTGGCTGCTAAGTTCTCAAGTTTGCGAATAAATTAAATAATTTTAATTTTGGATTAGAAACGCTTAAATTCCGGCAGAACCGTCGTGTTTGTGAATGGTAAGGGGCACACAACTACTACTCTAACTTAACCACTTTTCCACTGCTAAGTACTTATTACTTCTTTATGTTTAATTACACTTACTACTGATTGGAGTTTGCAATGGCAATTCTTTTTAAAGAAGTTTTTTTCATCTGATTCCATAAAACATATTTCAACAAGCGTTATTGTATTTTTATTGTCGGTCTAAATCTATCTTCTTACTATACCAAAGCAAATAAACAAAACAAGCTGATTTCTGTCAGAAATAATATGTTGCATTTGAAACAGTTTGGGGAGGGGCGGGGTAAATTTTTTCTAACTTATAATTTTATTTTCATCTGTTTTGTCAGTTTTCATAGTGGAATCCCACGGGAAACACCTTCTTCATGCCATGATTGACAACTACAGCAGACCTTTGGATCCTTTATGTAAAAAAAGGTATACAAGGGTAAGATGAAACCCACATTAATCGCAACTTAGATATAAAAACATTAAATTTGTAAACCTGAATTACGTTGGTAAGCCACAAAAGTGGAATATTTATTTAACGATTAACATAAAAATATATTCAAATCATCACGATATAACAAAGAAAAGTATAAACATATATACGGACATTTTTATCCGGAACGGAACACCTAAAATTTTAACTCGTTGCTTTTACAAGCAGCCGAGCGATGAAAAAGGCGGAAGCAATAAAGTCAAAATGTTTCCTTTAATATATATTACCCAAAGATAATAAGGCCATAAAGGGATAAGTGAGAAGTGGTGATGCCTTAAAAATAAAAGCGATAAACTTCTGCAGGAGATGACTGAGGTTATCTCGAAGCTGTCAAGTGCGCTGTCAACGCCAAGTGCGCAGCAAAATCGTTACAACGAAGGGCAATCTTAGCGCATTTTAACAAAGAATTGCACAAAAGAGTGAAAGAGATAAAAGTGCATAAATTGAATTTTAAAATATTTTTTATG
Organism: Bactrocera latifrons; assembly: GCF_001853355.1. Lineage (NCBI taxonomy): Eukaryota > Metazoa > Arthropoda > Insecta > Diptera > Tephritidae > Bactrocera > Bactrocera latifrons. The sequence goes on along the minus strand of NW_017536152.1, from coordinate 270,424 downwards.
ACTCTTGTAAACATCCTCCAAAGCTTGTGTTTACCTAGTCGCTTTGACAGCAGTATTCTCATTCTTTCTCTGACAGCGTCTTTGGCAGATGTGTATGTGGTCGTTGTAAGTTTCGAAGAGATTTCTGAGGTACACGCAGCACAGATATTCTAGTCTGGTATTGAAAACTACCAATTTATTGTCGGAGGCGAACCAACACGCAACAATCTCAGCTAGCTTTGCTAGTGATGAGGTCTTTTGCTTGAGTCGAGTTGATGGTTCGCACAGAGGCCATTCAAACATGCCGCACTGCAGCATATTACCACTACTATCGCATAGGCAGATGGACTGACGTGTCGATACATTAAACTGCAGAGCCACCACAATGCGAGGTGAAAGCGTGAAAGCAAAGTGTCACTAAGCACGCAATTTATGCCTGTAATTTACTACAAGTCCAAGGGTTAAAGTGCATTTCTCTTCACTCACCCACACAGTTGAAGGTTTCTGGCGGTAGCTGCATGCATTTATATCCGAGTCTGCTTGTGATAAGGAGCCGCTTTGTTCGCGAAAATTTTATTTTGCGTGTTTGTTTGCTTTTACATATACATACATATATATATGCAGAGTGTGGAAAAGCCAAGGGTACGCCAAATAGTATTGCGAGGTCGCTGATTATATACTCTAATGGTGCTAATTCACTACTTTTCGAGTAGGTAGAGATTCGATAATCATTTAAAGGAAAATATTTCAAGTTTTCTGTGTTGAAAACTATGCAGCGTAGAATAGACACAATTTTCAATATGGCTATATTCTTGGTTAACTCTTAGTTCAAATTGAGTCTATTAATGTTGAAGCTTCACAAGGGTTGTAAACGATGTTTTGTCAATGTTTACGCAGTTGCTACCAATGAAAGTGAGGGCTTTCACTTTACAAACTGTTCTTCTTGCACTTCTTATTATTCTAAATGTTCCGCATTTATCTTTCGCTGTTTTCTTTTCAGTAACCAATACTGTCGTAGATCATGTAATTACCACTTGACTTGAGTAACTGATGGGACGAGCGTAATTATAAAAGTCTGCAAAGTGTAAACAACTAAAGATAATGACCGACAATGGTGTCGTTACAAGTTCCATCGCACGTTACACGCAAACCGCCTGAGCAGACAATTGCTAGCTAATGCACAGCATACTGCCAGACAAGCACATTGACAAACGAAAATACAAGACACTATTTTAGCGTTTGGTGAAAGATTTTTACATATGCAGACCCTTTCAGTTTTATCAATTCATTCAATCAAGGAAAATGTCTCCTATATATTTTTTATTTGAATTGCTTTCATTAACTATTGCACATGGTCGGGGTTATTACCTTCAATCAAATTCGTTTCTTTATGTGATATTTACGAGCATTTTCCGGACTAATTTCAAAATTAAACTAATTACATATAAATTGTATTTGTATCGTCGTATTGTACTTTGCCAACGTCTGCCCAAGCAAGAGGTGATATTCCTTTATGTTAATTTCACTCTACTTCATAGACATTTTTATTTGCTTCCATTACTATATTTTATTTCAGTAGTTGAAAATTTAATTAACTGCAGTTTATTTGCGGTAACTTCGTGGCAGTAAAATTATTATCATTCAAATTCCACTTTCATAAATATTTATGACTTCATCAATGGCGATATGTTGCACTAATTAGTTTTGGGCTTAAAAAACTAATTTCATATTTATATCACAAGCATATGCGTAATTATGGTGGCAGAGTTGGAGGGACTGCCGGTTTGTCTACTTCCCTTTTTATACCCTGAACAGGGTATATTAAGTTTACCACGAAGTTTGTAACACCCAAAAGGAAGCGTCGAAGACCTTATGATGTATATATCGTCACCTAAAATGCAAAATAACGTAACAACATTTTCGAAAATTTACAGTGGCGTGAATGAAACATGAAATAAAATGAAACAAGAGCGAAAAAAATTTATATTGATTTAAACTGGTTCATATATGAACGCAGAACTTGATAATGTTGGACATATGTACTATTATGTATGTAATTTGAAGTAGCGAATCGTAATCAATAGTATACTCAATTTCGAGTTTTTTGATGATACGTTATTTTGCATTTTAGGCGACGATATACTTGTATAAGCTGAGTCGATTTAGCCATGTCCGTCTGTATATAAGCGAACTAGTCCCTCAGTTTTTAACATGTTGTCATTTTCTCGTCAAGAAGCTGCTCATTTATCGGAACTGCAGATATCGGCAACTATAACATATAGCTGAGATAAGAACTGAACGATCGAAGTCAAGTTCTTGCATAGAAAACTGTCGCATTTGACGTGGTATCGAAATTTGACATAGAGTACTTCTTAAGGTAGTAATATAATCTCCGAAAAAACTTTTCAGATCGGATTACTATTTCGGTGCAACCGAAACTAAGGTTTTTTCTTGTTGTGTTATTAATTAAATACTATAAGAGATTTTGACCGTGTACACGTTTGTTGGAAATATTACAGAGGGTTAGTAGTGGTGGTGAAAAATCCAGTCATTCGTTATTCATTGCATCTTCATTCATGTTTGCATTTTCATTCGTGACATTTCATTAACCACAGTCATAGTTTGCGAAGTTAAAACCAATAAATCATTAAGTATTCGAATTTGGAATAGCTTTCTCTTCACCCAAAAGGAGAAGAAGCTTTACATGTTATCGAACTGATAATTATGGGTGTATGTAAGCATTTCTATTCAATTTATCGAACATAGTCACGTACGCAAAATATGTAGTTTTTTGAATATTAATGACCAAAACTCCAGTTTGATACGATTTGATATGTGTCGTTACTTTGGAGGTTTTTTTGATCTATTACCTCTGTCTTCAGAACAAAAGATTGGTGAAATTAAGATCACACGACTCGTTCCTGCTTATTAGCATTTAAAATTAAAATTTAATTGAATTCGTCTATATACAATGTTTAATTGGATGCCCAATTTTGTATTTAAATTTTCGATAATGGATGTATGCGGAAATAAATTCAATATATTTGGAATAGTATGAATGAAACATTGTTTTTTTTTTTTGAAGATTATTAATAGTGAATATTTTTATAGACTTATCTCTAGTAGTTAATGAGAAAATAATTTTACAGTTGTATTGTGCTCTAAATTTCAACTTTCAACAACTTTAACAAAAAAAAAAAAAAAAATAATTTTTAAAAAATATATGTACATATGTATATATCACGGGGTACGCGTCTGTTCCCCCTCTTAATGAACTGCTAATTTTCAAAATCGGTGATTTTGTAAAAATTTCATGGACCACTTGACACGACCTAATGAAAATAGAAGCGTTGACAATTAGTTCATTGGCAAGAGTGTTCAAATGAAATTTAAAATGTTAATAATATGTGAGCGCCAAACTGAACTATGCGCACTACTGCTAGACGCTTCCAGAAACAGATCGCTTTTTTTTAATTGTGAGCTTTAATTATAATAAAGGTAACTTTCAAACTTATTTAAACTAGCATTCCCTCATTGGAGTAAAGATATAGACATATTTGTAAACAGGCAAAGAAACATTAGTCATTAGTTATAATCCGCATACGTACAAAATATTTAATCGTTATTATGCATTTCAATTTTGATTTTCGTAAAAAGCAAGTTTGTGCGACATTTGCGTACTCATCTGAGGATTCGTGGAAGTAGCGTGAACTAAGCGTTCTCATATACATTAAAGTACATGCTTATTGTGACCACATAGGGGAGAATATACATATGCCCTTCCTCTCTTATCTTTTGTTTTTTCTCCTATTTGTTTCAAATTATGCGTTCTTAAGAGAGGGTTTTTTATGAGGTTAGTATTTTACTCCACAGCGTATTAACTACATTGCACTATGCTCTGTCCGGAGTAGGGTACGTGCATACATATATATATATAGTAGCGATAAAACGAAAGAGTAATAATTCCACTGATCAACTATGCCAAGTCAGCATAAAAATAGCAGAAACCCCGGAACTAAATGCCCGATTTGATATTTGCTTTCTTTATACCTATAGAGATAAAACGAGTCACTCTTTCTCCTGTACTGTTAAAAAAAAGTACGTAAATTTTTTGTGAAATGTCTTGCCTGCCATATTGAAAATAATTCTTGAGTCATTTCCTGTTTATTGAATTTTATTTTAGGATTCATTATTTTGCGCGATTTCTATATACTTCAATGCATTTTTTCAAATTTTTTACTTCAATTCGCTCAAAAAACATTCATATTTAACGTTAATTTTCGTTTCAATTGCTTTTGAAAATTACGTAGACGCCTCGTTGGACTAAACATCAGTGCTTATGTCGAGATTATTTGATTTATTGTTGCTGATGGTGGCGTTGCGAAAGTTAACTCGATGATTATATCCCGGACAGGCGACGCTAGATGCCATGCTTGCGGCCAGTTATGCATATTAGAAATCTCACTGGAGTTGTGGTGGCTGCAACGCGGAATCAAATTAAATGCTATTTTTGTATATTTATAGCTTTTTCTTCTCCTTCTTTCTTTGCTAGCTCATTTTCTTGCCGTATCTTGGATTGCTATTTAACGGAGCAGATCGTCTCTAATGAGTTGTATTGCATAACGAATGTAGAAAGCAAGTGGACGATGCAAACTGAAAAGTGTGCAAAAACTTGTCATAAAATTTTGTGGAAGTGACATGCCGTAAAATCAAAAAGCCTAAGTTCCTTAGTTTAAGCAAATGAAAATAAAGTAAGTAACAAAAATAAATAAATAAAACTACCTTCAAAATCTTTGGCGCTAATTGTTATCTGACATTTCCTTCAAACAAACAAAAAATAAGAAAATGAGAAAAGCTAATGGAGTAACTCGAAATCACCGTCGAAATGGATGTTCACTCGTAGTTGCAAATTATATTTTATGTCATCAAAACATGTTTCTAAAGCATAAAGACTCAAAATTTTAAAGAAGTTAATCACAAAATCAAAGCCAAACAAACCCAAATCTTTCTTTTATCTTACATAAGTGATTTTTTGCATTTATTTTACTTGCATGTAATTTCTCATTTCATTTGAGAGTTTGCCCTCAGCAGAAGTTTTGGCAAATTGAATTGCAAATRCGACAACTATTCGTCAGTGCGTCGAGGCAGCTCAAGCATTTTGTGCAAGCAATTTTAACTATTACAAAACGAACTCTCCGCCTGTTTGAGTTCTCATGTCCCCGTGCCATCTCTCCATTGTTGGCGTATTTGCAAATAAATTTTCTTATGGGCTTGGATATCATCTTGTTCGTCAAGTCAACAACCATTCTGTTGTTACATATAATATACTTGGAAGCATATGTGTTGGGCGTCTATGTGTGTAGAAGACTCAAAACGGTACACATGCCTGCACGAATATTGTGAATTGTGGCCATACTCTTCTACATCGCTCTCATGACATAAATTGCAGTGACTACTTGGACAATCCTTTGTTTGCTCAGTTATTTAGCTAATTCATAGCATAAAAATAATAAAACCAACATTTTACAAAATTCTAAAAATGCTGTACGCAGGTCCAGCGGGCTTTTGTATCTAATCTTTTTCAGATAACTGTTCTTCGCACTGTTGATAATGGAGAAATATGGGAAGGATTCCTTTGAATTCCTATTACGGCTTCTATTTAGATAAAATACTTCTTCTGAGRTATATATTTTACTATTTTTGCACAAGTTAGTCACTTCAAATATCMACTAAAAATACCACTATGCATGAATTAATATATTTTTTGCTTGTTAGTTATATGAATATTTTTTTCTGTCCGATTATCATATTTAAGTCGTTTCAAACAACATCAGAAAGGTAAATGATTCAGGACATAACAAACAAACACTACTTTTCTATAGAAGTAACTTCTTCTTGCTTTTGAAGAAAGTTCGTTTATATTGGCACTATTCTACAAAACTCTTATTAGATTTTATTAAAGGTATGTAGTTTAGTTTTTAGTAGACTGCATTGAGTTGGACTTTTACCGTTTTCAAAGTAAAAAAATAATTAAATTGGCATCAGCTCTCGACATTTTTCCAAGTGGCAACAGTCATTTATAATTTTTGAGAATTTTCCACACTCTATTATTTAGGAAAACCAATAATATCATTTGTCGATCGTCTGTAATAGTGTCGCTGACATATTTGTGTATATTCGTGCAATACCTAGTGTCCTTCCTAATTTTATTTAATGCAGCTGGCAATACACTTTGAATGAGCCTCCTATTATACGCGTGTTCTAAATTAACTGAGTATTTAAAAAACTATTTTGCGGTCAAGCAGGTTTAAACATTTTTCCATTGTTTAAAATGTCATATCTTTTCTTTTAATTTTTGCTTTTAATTTTATAGCACATAAGTTTTCAATTCAAAGCTGTCAAATGGAAAATCGCTTCTCAAATCGTTGCCACAATTATTTGAAATTGCGCTCCTGCCACTTCTATTGCAACATTTTTTCTTGTTTTTGATGTCCACTTTAATTTTTCATTAATTGCCAGCAAATTTAATTTGTTTTCGTATAAATACCGATACTACAAAAACAACATACACCAGTTTGTGTTTAGAAAAAAGTTGAAGGTCAATTCAATCTGAGGGAAAATGTGAGCAATTCTCTGGCAAATAGCCAATTTAAATGTTGCATGAGTTTTAGATCCTCAACTGGATTTAATTAAATTGTGGTGAAACTRTTAAAATGAACAAATCTATCGAATAATGTTTTTTTTTTGAATCAACTAAATGTGCGTTTTAATTGGATAAAAGTGCACTTTTTTCTGATCAGTTTTGCAACAGTTATTGCACATATTTTGAGTTAAATTATTATTGAAATTGATTACGGAAAACTTCAAAGTTTTGCTCAGTTATTTTTTCTTTTAATCGCTAGTAATTAGCATTGGATTATATAATAATATTTATTCAATTATAACTGATTTTTTTTGTCCTAATGCTAATGCTAATGCTATCAGTAAATCGGGATGAGCAAAATTATAAATTATATAGAAATAAATTTTGAGAACTTAGAAAAAGGTAACTGCAAAAAGTGGAAGATGAAAGTTGATAAATTTTATTACAAAATCACAAGTGTTTTTGAAATATTAAGAAACCCTATGCCAAGCATTACAATCGCAGAGTTCCATTGCTCAATTCGCAATAATTACTTAATTACATTAAAAGCTTCTATTTATCTTAATCGCCTCCTCATATCAAATTACCTATGAACAGAAGTGGACRGCGCAACCCGTTATAATAACTATATGTGGCGTATGTGTACAAAATATGTGCGTATGTTAATATATGAGGAGAGATTCACACCACCGGCAGCACCTGAGCAACTCATCACTATAAGAGCGTCAATAACGTGGAGGATTGCCAGAAATGGTTTTATCGGATTACGAATGGGCACTTAGTATAATTGATCTGATTATGGTTGTTCATATATGCGATTATATATAAAGCTATATATGCATGTGTAGCGGAGGTATCAAAGTTTCGCCTATAAACTACGCTCAAAGCGTGGAATTAAGTGTGCTATACTCTGTCCTCGAATTCTGTGGTCCGCTTCGTGAAAATAAATTTGTATTTAGCTCACAAAAATATGTGTTTGTGTTACAGGTATTCTGAAGAGACCAAATTTTTAATACGAATATATGCGTTATTAAGGTATGGTATAATACTTAGTTCTTTAGAAAAAATCCTATAGCCTGAAATAATTTAGTTTTTTTGGATTTCATATACTTGCTTTCATCTAACACCAACACCGAATTGGATGTAAATCATGGATTAATTGCTAAAAAACAAACTTTCCCTGAAAATAGCTTCATGTTTTTCGTTTGAATTTTACATAAAAATAAGTTGTTTTCTGACCGACAACTTATTTCTGTTCCTGACAAGAACAATCAATTGGCTATGATACTTCACTATATATTGGATATTGACTGA
>NW_017536152.1:195531-262153 GCF_001853355.1 Bactrocera latifrons | reverse complement strand
TATTTGTCACAGCACAAGTGATTCCATTTAAATATTTCACATGCAAACTCTTTGAGGCAAGCATCGTAAACGAAACCGTGGGCGGCCAAACCACAATAAGGCATCGATAAATTTGTGTGGTAAAAAGTACAAATCCGCCATAAATATCGTTGTTGGTTTTGCACGACTTTTAAAATCGAATTGCTCGCTTGGCCTGAATGGAAATTGCAGTTATCGGCTTCGCAAATGTGATATAAAATTTTGGCTCGAAGCCTGGCCACCCTTGCTGCGAATATGACCAAGTGATTTGGTTTCCATTCGCTCATCTGAGAGATGTACGCTGCTGGAAAATACTCACAATTTCCTACGGATGCAAGTTTTAATCTAAAATAAATAATTTAGCTTCCTTTTGTCATTTTAGCAAGCAATTAGTAACATTTTCTGGTATTTACGAAAAACCCACTGAGGTGACCTTGCGCATTTGCTAAGAAAATAAGAAATGTGGTTTGGCAAAGCTTGAGGAGAAAATTGTGATTTCTGTAACTTGAATTTGGAACAAAGCCAGGAGAAAGTGATGACATTGTCACGCAGTAGGTGATTAGTCAAACCAAAGTATTAAGGTTTTACGTAACATAAAATCGAAGACTTTTTAAATACCACACCGAATTTCAGTAAACTCTGTTTTTGAACTATTTTACAAATTCAAGGTGTAGAGCTTAATATTCGAATTGGTCTCGAAGAATCCCTCACAAATTTACTTTTCATCTCTGTGTATGCATGTATGTGCTAAGCACCTCATTTTCACTTCTTTGATTTTTAAAACACTTCCCTTTTATCCTTATTCCTATTTTATATCCCCTTATTGGCTTCAGGCATGCCTTTGCGTCAAGAAATGTTCAGCAGAGTGGATTTAGCGCGTATGTGAGTTTTCTAGTCAAAGTTTACGAGCGTTATTGGAGAAAGAAATATGCAGATAGCTTAGTTGGGTTTTAGTTTACCACCTCAGTTCCTTAGTGCGAAAAGATTCAGAAACTTGCGCAATCCAATAAAGTGTTGAAGATATTAAAATCACTTCACATGCGAAGTTGTTCCGACTTCATATGTACTGGGATACAATCACACAGGAGATTGTCCACAATATCTGCCAGCCAGCATATAGGGTGTGAAGAGGAGGATAACTACATATTGTATATTCAAGAGCTATTGCATCTACTCGAGATTAAGTATTGCTTGCACACATACTGAAAATCTTGCCCTTCCACCTAAGGGTACGAGGTTTCTGTTCATAAATAATAACATGCATGCGGTGGAAGGTTTTCAAACTCATATGAACATACAGATCGTTGTATTTGGAATACCTTGACAGAATTTGCAATCAGCTGACACAGCAGCAAAGTGGGCCTCACGAGACTTCGCACTGGCGGTAAATTAAAGAAAACTCTGCACAGACTGCAACATTTCAATTAATTCATATTGCCTAACTTTTCTGTGTGCTTTATAATTCTACTCAGAGAATGAAAATGGACTATTATCCTTTCACCAAGGAAAAATAATGAAGTAGGATAAAGCGAACTCACGCAATTTATTATGATTATGGTGGTCAATGTCTGTGATAATCAGCAAATATGTTTGATGAACTTACAATTTTCAACGTCGATGGCAGCACTTTTTATTGCTTAGACAAGAAGCTCATTGAAGAATGATGCATTTGTTTGTGCGGCATAAAAGCACATTCGCTTCAGTTTCAATCGATACTTCAAAAATCATTTAGGGCTAACAGTTTAATTAAAAATCAGAAAGCAAGTTACACCATTCACTTCGACTCACACAGGTAAAAAATTGTTCGTTAAAATACAAATGTTCAATTACTCTGCTGTCGTCAGAATATTTAAAGGCTGTTGTGTTAAATGAAGGCAATGTGACCTGGCGTGATTGTTTGAATTTTTTTTTTTTTTTTTTTTTTTGATGATTAAAAGAAAAATGTATATTCTCTCTCCGTCTCATTACTCTTCCTGAATTCTGAAAGTTTTATTCAATTGACAATTTGAATTAATACCACTGGTCACAATGCCATGTCAAATTTTGGTTGCATCAAACCTTGCAAAAGTACAAACAATTCAAAACGGTGGAAATGAAAGTAGCGAAAAGATTCAAAGGATTGGTGGAAACAGCATGAAATAATTATAACTAAGCCCTCTAGAAATTATCACGATTGTTTGGTTGGTAGTAGTTGTCGTTGGCAGCAGATCGGTTAAAGTTAGAAGGCGATGGATAAATGGTAAAATGTCAAAGTGTCTTGAAATTTGAATTTTTATTTTTTTTTTTGAAATTTTGAAAATGATCTTTGACATCACTCATTAGTGCAGTATATTGAGCTTAAAAGCAAAGGCTGAGGAAAGAGGAAATTAACGCTGTACTATAATGAGAGCATACCATCATTTGGCATCGGAGAAAGTGGTACCGCTTTGTTTGTACCTCAATCAACTCCCGAAGCAAATCCAATTTCTTGATTTTCCAGCAATGCCTCTGGGGAAGAGTTGAGAGTTTTTAGGGCCATCACCCATTTGTTGAACCACCTTACAGTCTGAATACTTAAATCAATGAAAATCTTTAGTGACAGAGTTATGTTTAGTTCAGACAATAAATCAAGGGGTACACTTCGGTGTAAGTTACGAAAATTTAGGCGCAAGATTGATATTCTAGAGAGGGCCATTAAATTTACTTCTAGATTATGGACTAAATTTCCAGAAATGCGGGAATATAACATTCCACATCAACGCCAAGCATTGACCATTGCGTGTATTTATGATAAGAAAAGTTTTACATCATAGACCATTGTGGATGATGACCGAGAAAACACACAGATATCCGAAGAGAACCTCTGAATTCGTTGGATACTTAAATTTTTGCCACAGTTCTATATTTATTTGTAAAAAATAACGATAAAAGGAATTACTGCTTCATCATAAAGTTATCGTTGCAATGTCTATGAGTACTAGATGAGAAAGAAACAAAAACTCTAAAGAAAAACACACATTAGAAAAGTTGTAAAACATGAACAAATAGAAGGACATAAAAATTGTTCTCTTTTCTCCTGTTTCTACCCCAAAAAACAACAAATGACTCATGAAAAACTCATGTGGCACTCATGCTCACGCAGCCAAAGCTCTGTAAGAGAAACGCAGCAGCAGGTGTCAAGTACTTGAGAATTACCACGACAACACGTTGTACGTATGGCAGCGTGAATTCGCTGAGATAGTTCGCACTTTTAACTTTAAAAGAAATATACAGGCATGTGCTGCAAATCGTTTTCGCATGAAAGTGTCACACAAACACGTATTTGTCGTATTGCTTCGGTAGCAGTTTCATGCGAAAACGATTTGCAGCACATGCCCGATAGTATATATTTTCTTGGCAAAACAAAGCGAATTTAAGCAAATGGTGCTTTGAGAGCACGTATAAGGGCAACTTAGAAAAGCTCTGTATCAGCTACTAATATAACAGTATAGAATATAAAATGATTGTTACTTTTTAGTCTTCAGTGAAAATATAATTTAACCAAAGACCAACCTAGAAGTGGTTACGCTAAGGTTTTCTCAAGTGTAACTAAAAGCATAAAAACTAACATTCCATACATACCCACACATTAACACGTTTGTATATATTTCAATGACCTTTTCAAATTCAAAATGAGAGTCTTCAAAGTTTCGGGGAATAAACACATACTAAATTACTTATTGGTTGCTGTATCTCATGCTCTTGGTAGCTAAACATACACATAATATACTATACATACGAGTACATGCAAATTAGTTAAGCGGGAGTTTGCGTGCCGATCCGAAGTTTGCTGAGGGCCGAACATGATTAAATTTTACGTCACTTTTATATTTTGTCTTTGTATGCTAAACCAAGAGGTTAGTGATTTGCGGTATTCGCACAAGTGTGGCTTTGGTTCCCAAGGGCTTATTGATGACGAGGTTGGTAAGTTGGTAATAATTTAGTAAATGAGCTTATGGCAGCAGTGTGATCATAATTTAAGAATTTTTATAATGTTTGGTGAATTATAAAGCACTTTTTGATAGAAAGTGTTTAAGGAGTTTTTAAAGCTATAAATCTATAACTTTATTATGGAATATTTTAGGTGCACGACAACGAGGATTACGATTTCTTCGTACAGCAGCAAAGTATTACAAGCATTGATGCAATTTGCCTAAACCTATTATGGGCTTGAGGACTACAGAATCAAATCAGCAAAAGTTATAAAAATTTCAAAATAACGCAGCTGAAAGCAATTAATATCAACAGATATGATCTGGTTCCATGTTTGTCCTAATTTTTCAGTTATTTCACTTCAGCCATAGCGCAAAAGATGAATATCACTGGAAAACAACCAGCAATGATGGATTTATTAGTTTGAGCCGTAGCCATACTCTTTTACGGTTTCTGCATTTATTTACTTTTGCCATTTAGCTCAAGGGCTCTTCTCTGCTTCGTGCTTGACCCTGAAAAATATCACCCTTTCACTTTTATACAAACACTGGGCATTATATTACATCTGGTAGATATAATTTCGAAATATGAAATTTCATATTGTACCATAAACTCAGGATTTTAAAGTTGCGAAAATACTTTTATTTTGCTTCCATGGTTGTAGGGAGTTTATGCTTAATTGACTTACTTCTTATTAGTTTAACATAACTTATTTGATAGATCCAAAGGGAGTCATTATAGTTTCAATGAAAACAAAATGACATTAAAAAACTAAATAACGAATTTTGAGTTAAATAGTGCTGCCTCACTTACTTTTGAAGAAATTGTATAAGCCCCAGTTCGTTGCTCTTGGCCAAGAACGCACACGCTCTAACTCAATTTAGTCTAGTCATAGTTTTGTCGATAATCTAATTATAAATTTTGAGTAAAGCAGTGGCAGCGTTGCAATAAGTCCCAAAAGAAATGGAAGGTGAGGAGGCTTTGAAACTTGAACAGTGAAATTTACTACTTTTAAAGTTTGACGGACATGAAAGTCAACACTACAGGGCACACTTAATGGTATACTACACAAAGTTGCTTAAATTAACGAAGTGACAAAACCATGGCGTAACTCATGGCGTGTCTTCGGTGCAATTGCGGCATCAGAAACGTGACTTTGAACGACTTTTTAACAAGAGTTACACGAAAGTCCAATTAATTCCAATTATCTGCGCAGTGACCGGACAACCGGGTCCGGAATGTGACATAACCATAGACTGGATCTCACACATGTTAAGTATACGCCATGTAGTATTGTATGCTAATCGATATCGAAAGGGGAATTGCCAACTATTAACGGAGTAAAAGTCACATTTAGCCACTCATATTTAACTTGAAGAACGGGGAGCACAAAAATTGGTAACCATACCAACAGACCAAGTGTTAGGTGCTTAAAAATATTGGAGTTTAACAGAATGTGCTTCCAGATCACTCACTTATGACCATGCTACGAAAACATTACGTACACAAACTTTATTCCTTTACATTCGAAGTAAATAATGAAAGTTTTGTCAAAGCAAAAGTTCGAATTTATTATTAATGTGTCTTACAAAATTTACTTATTTCCATTAAATAAATTTTTGCCTTGTATGCTGCAAACTCTTGTAGTATAGTTATTGTTGAGCTTAACACTCATGTATGGAGGATATTTTCTTTCACTATCTTTCTTACATGACCACACCAAGAGCAATTGCATGTGTGGATAGCACACGCATCATAACCATAACCTATCCAGGTCTTATCTTTCTACCATACTCATCTTACTTCTAATAAACGCTTATGTGTTTATTTAAGATTTAAAGCCAAAAGCATTAAGAAAAATTATAACTTTTTCTTTCCTAAAATTTTTATATCTCGATTTCGACTCCTTATGTTTGATGCCTTTTAGTGCGTTTATTACCGCTTTCTTAAGCATGACAACTGAAACATCATTGGAAGGACTATTTTTAAAATAACGCTCAGTTGTCTGCATTATTGAACTTAACACAAGAGTCTACCGAAAGCTTTCAAAAAGGAAGAAATATATGTATCAAATTTCCAAACCAAATTTAACACCAAAAACAAAATATAGTGTTTCAGTACAACCTAGCATAGCAAGAGAAAAAGCAAAGACTAGTTTTTCTTCTAGACTTAAATTCTTTCCATTCTAACTTTACAGTTAAACATGTTCACAAATATGCTGTGTATTGCTCATGCCTCTCTACACAATCATTATTCACAATGGAAACTTTCTTATAACTGTTTAGTGCTTGTCACCCACGTCTGTTCCCTGTCTTCAGGCGAATTATTTAACTTCTTGGCTACTGTACGGTTACATGCTGTAACAATGCACTTTTTGCTCGAATAAATACACATGTGTTCCATGTTCAAGTACTTGGAATTCTTTTTATGACCCTAATGTGCAAACCTTTTTATATACGCAGGAACTGATTTATTGTTGCACTCTGCAATGTTGTCAGATGAATTCGCTGAGGCACCTTCGTTATTTGTACTTTCTATTCGTCTTTCTTCTTACATGTATTTCAAATTTTTTTCACCGTCTACTCTGAAGGAGTTGAGCTTGGGTAAGTGCAATGGGCGTTGCAGAAGCTAATGTGAAAGATAAATTATTTGTTGTTTATTAGCTTTTATTTTATTTCTTTTTTTAAGAGAGAGGATTTAATTCTTTGCTTTGTCAATGTACATGTATAGGTGTGTATAATTTTATATACATAAATATAATATTTGCTATGCAAAAGCACTTATTAATTTTAGGATGGACTAGCAATGCATTTGGTATCCGTTTGTATGAAATAAGTATGTACTATAAGAAAGTGAATATAAATTTTACCGACTTCTTAGCTAGCAAATTGTTTTTTTTTTTTTTTTTTTTTTTTTATTTTTTTTTTTTTTTTTTTTTTTTTTTTTTTTTTTGTCAATACGGACATTACATAATTATGTGGTCAATTTGCTGCAAGCCGGCAGGCAATTCTTACTTACTTCCTTTTTGATTTTCATTTATTCGCTGAGAATACGATTGTGTCAATACGCAGCCATTAAACTCAGTTTTATCTTTTAATGGATTTTTTGCTAAGAACCTGAGGTGGCCCAATATTAATAAAATACTAATTCTGAAACACCTTTTTCTTATCAACTTGCTACCAGATTTTAATATCCTTTCAAATAGACCTCAAATGCTACTTAATAGTATGTAAAAACCATTAATATACTTATCTTCGTTGTCGCGAGCTATTTGCGTAAACCAATTTCATGCGTCAGCAACAATATGTGCACCATCTGCTCATCAGGATACGCTCAACAGGTCAGGTTGTAAGCCATGGCAGCAATGTTGAACAGCTACAGCCTTTATAATACTTTCGGAGCTTAAAACTTTCTATGCACATTCTCATTAAATTAAAGATCTTCATTGGAATATTCAAAAATGTGGCACATAAACATTTTTTAACCTGAGGTTACGAGGTGCAACAAGGGAATGGTCAGAAGTCAGTATTTATTTCCGGTTAACGTTGTGCATCTCATGTGGCATTGTTGCAACTGTCGACAATACCAGTACTTTACATTTCTCCTTTTCTTATTTTAATACTAATGCTATCGTGGCACGTGAAGCGGTTGATAGTTCGCAGTTTTCTACCTCGTGTGATGCTGCACTCTCGTATACTCGCTCGTGTGGCAAGCATTGCCTTTTTCATTTTGATCTCAAAACTTTTGCCGAAGCTTTTGATATTTTTATCGTTGCTAGTTATTGTCGCACTTACTATCCGGGTGACACAATTTTATTTTTACTTTGTCGTTGCACTGGAGTGGTATTAGTGTGGCAGATGCAAGTGTAGCGTAACCCGCAAATGGAGCTGTAATAATGGCGGTAGAGAAATAATACTAAAATGTACTGTCGCAGCAAAACACCGAAAACTTCTGCCCCACTTTTGATTCCCGCTTTGAAAAGCATCTTATAGTGTGGAACAACCAGTTCATATTGCGACTTGAAGTTCGCATATTTACAACATCGTTACTTATTTTGCCCCAGAATTTTAGTTTTTACACTCAGGATTACAAATTCTCCATTGACCTCATGATAATTAATAGGTTTGGCTTAGAGTAGTTTCATGCTGTAAAATTTTCGACAAAGTTTTCGTTTCTGTGCCACAAATCAGTAAGCGCAGTAAAGTTACTGAAATTATTATATACTCGTATGTGTCAAAATTAATAGATTTGTAAATAACTCACTTTTCTTGTCTATCCATTTCTTTGTTTTACTTTGGTGACTTTTTTTCTTACGACAAACCATCAAAACTTGTATACTCTGTATGAACATGTTGCAAGAGTATAAAATATAAAATTCTAAGGAAATGGTAATCTTTATGTGTATAACATATTGCCTACAGATTTCAGGCAGCGCAGGGGTCATTCACCCCTTCCGGGGCACATATGCAGAATATATTTATTAAACGTTTTGGTGCTTTCCACATAATTGTTAATGCAAATGCATTGCTGTCGCTTTGCGGCTTAGTGTAAGGTGGCAAGTATACTCCGAACGGCATATGTGTGGTCATTGAAAATGCAAATATAACCCTCTTCTAAAGATTTTAGTGACCAATCTAACCCACAGAAACAGAACCAAGAACCCAACGCTCTGATAGCGATGGCTGAGAAGGACGATGCGCGCAGTTTGTGGTGAAATTAGCCATGCAAATTTTTGTACTCACATTGGAATTGCAAATGAGGAGAGTTATGCCGTGGTTTATAAATGGCCACTGCAGTTGCTATTGGGTCTTTAAGGGTCATCTAAGTTTGGTTTTTAATCTCCAATAACTAGAGTTTGGGATTTAACGACTTCAGGATTTTCAATTTGGTAGTAAAATTATTATATTACTCATCTTAACAATCTCTAGAGCAGAATTTATAATTTTATCTATACTTGTAAATTTCATACACGAGATACTGGCAATGGCTTAATCCTATTATGCCGAGTTCGTTATTATAAGGGCATATTATCTCAAAATGGTTATAATATCACGAAGAAATTAAGTTAAAAGTATCACACTCCGACAATATACATAGCGATGTGATTTTTCATTTTAACAGTTTTTAGCCCCTTCACAGCCACCTTGTTGTTATGCCGTACCCTTTACTGCATAGAAACGTTAAGCCTTGTGCCTTTTTGCAAGTTTCGAATCAATTAAATTACTTCAGATTTCAAATGCCGACAGAGCCGAGATGCTTGCCAAGGTCAATGCTGAGCAACCTAGAGTAACCTTGTTGGCCAACTGAAGGATTTTGTCTGCGTTATAGCCAAAATTTTGCATCAACTCTTGTATGATATATTGCATTAGGTTTGTTGGTATTTGCTAGTCAACGAAGCTAAACAAAGTTTTCGTATAAACTTCCAGCGTTCAGTTTTTGGCTTTGCTTCCTTAATTGAATATGTAAATAATGGGCTAAACTCTTATTAATATATATGACAACTTGTTAAATGCATGAATAATATTGTTTGTTTATCAACTATAAGATTTTCCGGAAAGTAATAGGACTGAGTCGATTTAAAGAAATTTAATGAACTAATCCTTACAAAATAATGTTTTATTACCGTTATATTAAAGGAATGGCAATGGCAACGCAAACCCTCTACATTCGTTTTACGGTAATCTGCGGAGCGCTGTCACGAAGAGTGCAACTAATCACAAAAGAAGATTGCCGAAACTAACTAGAGACACTGAGGCAAAAAAGACATTACAACCACAAAAATTAAATCGCAACAAATGTGCTCCTTGACTCTCAGAAGGGAAGTGCACCTTCACTGTCACGGCTATCATAGTTTGATGATTCCACCTCTCAAGTTGTTGTTGTTCTTTCCTTCCTTCCTAACCATTTTTGTCCGCCGTTTCCCGTTTTGCATTTCCACAATCGCGTATACGCCATGGCGGCGAACGAAAGTTTGAAGTGGAGTTTCAGATAATTCTCGCTCCGTATATACTCAGAGCGTTGTTATTATTGTTACTACAAGTAGCACCCACCTAATTTCCACCTGCGTGAGATACGACTTCTTTCCGCCCCGTAAGACAGCTACAAAAGTCTGGCCCCATCCATCTTAAGCGAATCCCATACACTACAGCTGAGGGCTGGGTTGACGCTAATGCAAACCAATGTGTAGAGTTTTGTTTGACTAAATTCTTTCATTTTTCAGTAATAAGTAAGTGTTGCCCATATCTCACGCCACTACACATTAATCAGCAGTTTAATGCGAAAATTACATTGCAATACGCCCTGAGGCATACTATATGGGTTTTGTGAGAGGAATTTAATTAGCAGGAAGACAACTTAATACTGATAAAATTTAATGCTAATGCGCTAAGTGCTACTGTATTGTAGCACATATTGACATTTTGTATCTTATATACCATATAATAGGAAACCAAATGTGAGTAATAAATATCATCGAATGTGTACGGTTTCACAAGCAATGTGAGTCTTTAGCTCTTCTAAAATAAAACAAAATAGGAAAGGGGTCAATCGCCGTCAAGTGGTCCACGAAAATTTGACGTGGTCTGACCCAATAGCATATTTTAGAAATCAAAATCCGGTTGTTGGCAACCCTAGCTGGCTGCAAAGTCCGAAATATTCCGAGATTAATGGAGCTGTATACATATGTATTCATAAAAATGTATGCCTTCTAGCAATCGGTTTTAGCTCACGCGGCGTTTTGCGGTTCGGGTTGTTAAACGTAGTTATTGCCATATATGACAAACAAAAAAAAAAAAAACCTATACATGTGCATCTCTTTTCGCTTCCTCAGCTGTCAAAAGAAAAGTTCAATAGTCAAATCGGCCCCACAAATATTTGCGATTGTTCTTACGTTGTGCAACTGCGATTATAAAATTTTACTTATTTTCCTTATCTCATTTTACACTATAGTAAAATTAATTTACTTTTACAACAAATATGTTCTCTTCCAAATTAGCATTATTCGCAAACAAAAGCATGATGGTGTCAAAGCCAAAATAAGCTAAATTGACAGCCAAAGAGAGGTAAATGAAGCAAAGCTGATCACAGAAAACGTCGAAACAAAGGAAGAGAAGTAAAGCAAATCGAAGTTATTTGATGCTTGTGTCAAATCATCGGTTTTTTCCTCACACACCAAGCCTTGAAAACGTTTGTTCTAACGAAGAGTGACACCTCAAATCCAAAACAAGAAGAAAGCGTTCAAACAGAAAGTGGATAAAAAAAGACAATTCGAGGAAGAAAAAGGAAAAAAAACTTGAAACTAGTCCAATTATTCTTCAGCTAGAAATCTGCAATTCACTTAGGCGGCTAAGAAGCTCTTAGCGAAATTTGATGATTGGATTTAACGCACTTACGCTTACAAGAAGACACTTAGAAATTAAATTTATTTTCTTCTAAGCCACTATGCTCATTCTCCAATGAGCTCTCCCTCATCCATCAACAAACAGCGGAATCTCATTGCCATCGCATAAGACCTCATATTTGTAATTTTTCAATGAAAATTCAATTACTTTGTTATAAGGGGGTATGGGCGCGTAGTGTGACGGTGCGTATGAGTGACAATATTTGCTTGTCACTTAGGTTGCAACTTTTGCATGTAATTGTTGATGAATGATTAATGGAAGTATGTTTTTGCAGCTTGATAAACACTACTCATCTACAAAACAACAACAACTGTAATCACTGCTATTCCTCTATTCTTTGACATTTTCAGTGATAACACATTGAGGTATTATGCCAATTATGCAAGCTAAGCAATATAAGTCAAATATGATCACAAATAAATATGAATTGGGTTGTATCTGCTTTCCATCTCTTCCGATAAAGCTTTGCTCTCGGTAGTCGCCATCAGCCGCATCCCTTTGTCACAATTCACGAAGAAGTGATTTCCAGCACTCAGCTGCCTCATTATAATTTGTCACTTTTTACTATTGCTTTAGCGGTAGTTGTTTGCTAAACCATTTTGGCGACTCTTCATTTTTGGTCGTTTTGCCAAAAGGACTTTTTGCGAAATCGGAAACCCTATTTCGTCAGATCCCAATAATAGACTAATGCACATATTTGCTACAGATTGCTCACTGGTGAAAAAGAGCACAAAAAAAAAAAAAATAAAATTTTGAAATATAATCTCCACTTGCTCTTACTTAATTTTAACATCACAATTTCCATTCATTTCCACAACCGAGAATTGTTTTCTGCCGATCCAATTTGATTAAAAAATTCCAAATAAACTATAAATGGCAGTATCTTCAAATTAAGAAAGAAACAAATAAATAGTCTCGCATCTGTTGCAGTGCTGGCCATTATTCGCGTATATTTTGACCAAGCTCCCATTTAAAGCTCACCTCATGAATTTCTCTATCGCGTACTCCACTAGGGTCCTCATCATACTTTGACCCATCAAATAATATCTATTTGATAATGTCGATATTGATACTAAAAGTAACCAAAACTGAGTGGCGATTGTGCCTAAGGTCTTTCTTTACTTCTGGCTTCTGAAACGTTTTTTATTACAATTAAAATTTATAAAATTTTGAATAACCATAACTCGTCGCTTCCGTTTTATCGATAAGGTAAGAAGTGATATGATCTTCGGTTTAAGGAAGTATGACGTCGTAAAGAATCTCCACATCCATTCACTTCATTCATAGTTTTAACAACAACATATAAGTAATGAAAATATTTTTTTTTGTATTTCTACGATTAGGTCATAATATGGGGATAAATAATAAATTAACACGCAAATTAACACGACTTTTATTTTCTCATTTTTTGCAATGCCTCTTAGATCGCCTGTGCACTCGTACATATATTGTATAACCGTTTAATTGGTTAATTTTTTCTTCGTTATAAGTTTTTATATGTTTATGATAATACCTATTTACAAAAATAAAAGATTCCTTAAAAAGCTTTCATCGGTCACCTTTTATGGCTGCTATATGATAAAGTGGTCTGATATCGAGCGTTCCTGCAACTGCACTAGTTTGATGCCAAATTTTGTTTCGAGATCTTTACTGATACTGTCTACATATTGGTATAAGATAATGAAATATATGATAAGCAGGTATCAACGCAATATATATGGTTTCAACTTTCTGAAGTGGGCTCAAATTAGTCTCTTACGCTGAAAAGAAGCACACACAAAACAATTTGTTGATATAATATGGGTGCCATAGCCATGTAGTGAGTAGTAAATACATTCTCGACACGCACACACGATCATAAAGTGCACGCATTTGCGAATAAAAACTCGCCATTGCTGGCACATTAATTGCTATAATGCCGTATACACGATCCGATTAATATTTCATGCAAATGTGTGTGAGCGGAATATAGAAAGCATCGTAATTAATATTTCATTGAAGAGTTTAAGCCAACATCGGCTTTAATTGCGTTTATTGTTTCGCTCTTTGTGCTCACAAGGAAACAATCCACGCCCTTGTCATAGGCGGTTGCAGGATTTTAAAGAAATAATCGACATAGCCATACAAAAATTCATGTGTTTGTTATTTGGGGCGACATGGCTGTGTCGTGTTAATCCTCCCATTCAAAGCGGAGCAGAAATGTGTTAAGTCTCTGATGCGCTCGCTGGAACAAAATTGTTATAATCCGTTATACACATATGTACTAATACTCTCTATGCCTTTTACAGTGTCCTTTAAAGCCTCTTATTTCATGTCATTTTAAGTTCCTTGCCCTCATTTGGAAAAATGTACTCAGCCCACCAGGAAAGACTAAACAGTATTCGTAAAGCAGTTAGTGAAAAAAATTATACTTATTTTATAGTCATAGCATTTTCGGGTAGGAAAAAATAAAGTTTTTCATATTTCCTATTGGGAGCAAGTGCATGTGCATTATAACGCAAGTGCGCATGTGTAAACCCTGCTTGATATTCGAGACACATTTTAGTACATATTTCTCGGTCCTCTTCTGTTGTTCACAGTGGACATGACTGTAGCCAATATAACACATAAATCATCAATGTTTGCATAGTCAAGCCAATATCAGCATTGCCTATTTTCCAAAAATAGCATGAGCGACAGGCAGTCCGTCAGAAATAAGTGTGAAATGTTTTCATTTCGCTTTACCCTCTTGAAAGACAATTGTGACTTCAGTTCAGTTCGATTTTATTTTATTAAAGTCGAATAAATATTTGTATTAAAATGTAGCATATAAAAGAATTGAAAAATACTCGTAGTAATTATTTAACTATTGAATATCTTTCCATTTATGCACAAAAAAATTTATTCGAATTGGCATTTTTTGCTTATGAATAACTGAGAATATCAGAACCTTCTCCCTTTACATTCTCTTCAATTGGTCTTATTTTCACTTATTGGCTTTTCCGCATGTCGCTGACGTGTTTTCTTCCTTCGGTCTTCTCAGATAAACTTTCCATTATTATTATTTTTTCCCTTCTCCTTCACGCTTCATTTTAACTTTCTTCGCTTACCTGCATTCATACACATATACATATGAACTTGGAGATGTGGTAAACATTATTTATTCCTTTTTTTCATTTAAGTTCGCTGCTTTACCTTTCATATGTGTGTAAGTAGTGTTATTTTCAACTCGTACGTCTCGTTAGTTACTTTTATTGCTGTTTTGTTAGTGTTATTATTGTTGCCAATTGAAGTAGAGGAACGTTTTGGAGCGATGGCTTTGTATTGTGCTTCATTGCCCCTTACTTGACTTTACTCGTTCATTTATTTTTTCACTATTTAATTTCCATAGGAAATATGAACTGGCAATATACTATAAAACGAATTTAGTGACAGATATTTCCAATATCTGCGTATTTTGTGGACGAAAATTTGAACTAATTTTTTGAAAATTTTAAGAGTAAGAACAACGAATGTTTTATAATGTTGAACAACCTGTCATTTCTTAAGGTCCTCCAATATCTCTCAGAGCTACCTCAATAATCACATTTTTGTAATAACTAATAGCCTGGAAGTTCTGGGTTAACCTCTGTAAATTCATTCCAAAACTGTTGACCCCTGGAAGCATTGAATGCTTAACAAATATTTGAAAGATCGATAATACTAAGAGACTTGATTTAATTTTACAACTTATTAGTTCTCTCTGAATTTATGAAATGACTTTGCTTTTACACAGCGTCGTTAAGAGCTTTCACGACACCTACGCCTGGACTATTTTAGTCCACCTGTAAAATCGACATATCGACAACTGTGAAGATGAATTTAGCTCACGGACATATGCTGGCTCTCGGGTGGCTTTTCACACAATTTACTAGAATATGTTCTTACATTAAGAAATTAATGTACTTATCACGAAACTAATTCTAGCGAGTTTCATATCCAATAATGAACTTACAAACAATTTTTACCCGCCGCGAGTATTTTTATCGATGTAATTTGGTGGAATTACGTTAATAACTTTTAAATTTTCCCGCTTCATTAATTTTGGCAATTGACTCCTCTTTTGCTGTCACCACAACTGTTTTCTCTATGGTTGTCAGTGTAATTTCCGTTTTGACTGCGTCGTGATTATGAGCAGACGACATCGGATTAGGTACTTAAAAAGTATTTTCTGGTTTAATGCCACTTTCAAGAGGAAAATGCAAAGTAAAAGCAAGAGCTTTTATCTCAAGTTTATTTGTTCAATTAAGTTATCTTTATCTGCCGAAATTGAATCCCATTCTTTAGTTCTCTCATCATTGTTGCCTATGAACAACATAAACATATGCCGATTAACGGCAATAATAGATAAATAAAACTACTAAATTACTGCCAACATATTGCGATCTACCCTAGAAATCACTTTCAACAACAGAAATATAATTTCTTCAATAGCTCAAAAAATGGAAAGAACACCACTTCATGTCTCTTACTTCTAATTTCTTGAATTAAAGAGAATTTTTTGGAGTAGATTAAGTAAATTTTTCTCGTACAAAAGCATTTTTCCGCGTATTTGCTCTTAAGTATTATCTAGGTTTGAATTATTATCAATTGCAAGGCACTCAACCCTATTTAAGCCAAATAAAAGACAACTGCGTCTAACCAATTCGATATTCCATAAATAACGGAATGAAGTGTGCTTGTAAATCTCCAAACATTTCCACCACAACGTTATCAAATGCATTAAAGTAGCAACAACAAACCTATTGAATCTTCATTTCACGAGTGATCTAAGAAATACCACGTGAGTACTGAGACATTTCCGGAGATATTGACTTCGCTCAAGTTGGCGCTGTGGCAGCGGTTTGAAAACTTTTGGCAGCTCTGCGGCCGCTAAGACTTGCTTCAAAGTGATAATGCTCACATAGAAAGAGTCATGTGGGCATTTATTTATGCACTTCGGTTAGGAAGCTGAGATGTAGCATAAGTATTTGCTCACCAACCCGAAATTTACTATGCCACTAAAAGTGTTCCCACCGGCTCTGCGGCTGCCAGAAGACTGACAAATGCTGGCTTTTGGTGGTAAACGGAAAATGCGAATTTTGGTGAAAATGTACATAAACTAATATCCTTTGAACCACTTGAATTGTTGGAAGTTATAGAATTATTTGAAGTTGCAAGTTCATTAGTTTGGAAGTGCATCTTTGGTAAGCTCTTCTTAAGTTAGAAATACGTCTTGGCGCCTACACTGAGTGAACTGCGCTACTAAGGCAAAGGGATGTCGAAGTGCAAAAACTCTGAATGAAAGTTTAATTTTAGCTGTTCATCGAAACCGCGAAACAAAAGGGGTTAAAGCCGAAGTTGCTTAAATTGAAATCTCGTTCTCATAGTTTCTGGCCACATTTGTCAGTTTGTGTTTTGGCATCAGCATTCTTTCCAGCGGAAATGATTTCTTTGTGGCGAAATAGTAGGGCGGCCATGTGTGCTTATGTACTTACTTAAAAGTAAAAAATCTCGATATATAGTTAAGAATGGTTCTTTACGTCTGTCGAAGTTGAAAGGGGTTTCTGAAGAAAATAAAAATTAGAAATATACGCACATACTTAAGTGATGTATTGACAGGGACACAAACAGATAGACATGCCTTAAAAGGCTTAATGGGTTTGTACTTTAAAAATTAATTATTTTATTATTGCCAATACTTTAATATAAGTTGCTTTTTTTGAGTACTCTTACATAAAAATTTCCATATATAAACACACACAATCTCCTCATCTGTGCAATTAGTTGTGCACACAATCATGCTAAACAAACTGTCTCGGACCAAAGGTGACATTCCAACATTCAGTCACGCGAAGTTACTGCCCCACAACAATATTTATTGGTTCGATAAAATGAGAGAGAACAAATGTCAATAAAATTGAGTGGAAAAGGTAAACAATATATTTATATGTATGGTATATGTTTGTACGTTAAAACAAACATGACCTCACACAAAGTCAACATAATGCCGTTACTACATACTTTCTACCTGAGCTTCGGAAGCTTTAAAGCGGTGTCGGTCTTTGCCATGTATTTGTGGAATAATGAAAATAATACTGAAAATGAGAAATGCAGGGAAAATAAAATATATTCGCGGATTAATTACTTATACTTAAATATGAAGAGACAAAATTGAACAAATTGCGTTAAATCATTATCATTATACCACTGAAAGTGCAAGTGAACGGTAGATAACGAAGGGCACCACAGAAGGGCCAACAGCACCACCCTTAAATAAGTTGCGAGTGACAGAAACATGGAAAAGGCCATTGAAGTGATAATAACTGGCACTCGGCCACTTCTGGTCGACAATAGCGACAAGCTTGAAATCGAAATAAGGCACCCTCACATGTGGAGAGACACACTCACGAGGTGCATGTAGTGATCATTGTCAACAACGTTTCACATCTGGTTTGCTGGTCGCAGCAGTTTTGGCGTCTATGGCCATTCAACTTGCCTTGCCGTTGCCTTTTAGTTACTAAAACTTCGTGAACATACTAGCAAATGTGTGTGTTAGATTTTTATTAATAACTGATATGACAATATGAGTATTCTTCAATGACATAGCTTAGCGTTCAATTTCTTTTATATTTGCGTACATACTGCTGTGCTCACATTGAAAAGTGAATTTTTAAGTTATAGTTCGCGTGATTTTCGAATCGGTAAATTTTCTCCGTCTCATACTGCATTGGTTATTCGTGATCATTTCACCACATTTTCAACTAATATTGTGCCGCATCTGATTTACCTTCGTGTACCTTCTGGCTATTGAGTTTTTACTCAATTGAGGATGTAAAAGCTGAATCGAAGAAGGCTCTAATGGTCATTACGACGAAGGAGTTTTCCAAGTGCTATGATGGCTGGAAAACACGTTGGCATACGAGTATTGCAGCGGGATTGGATTAATTTGATTTGATGACAGCAGTATTTATGCTGAACATATTTAGGTTTTTTAATTTCACCTTCTTAGTATTATTTAAGTATCGAAATGTTCATTAACGTAGCTCACATACCATTATCAATCATATAGAGTAAACTCAGCCGGATGTTCCAAAATCCTGATCTTAGTTACATGTACAAAACTATTACACTATGTGGCAACATGTTGAAGGTGTATAAAAAAACAAGCACAAAACAAATTCAATAAAAGCTATGTGTTTTTCTTCCACATTAGTACTTCAACACCCACTGTACTTGCTAGAATGCTCGTATACATCTGTTCTTTTGAATTCCATTGAACTCCTTCAAAAAAAGAAGTATTACATTTTAAATGTTCATATGCAGTAAAACTAATATCGAATACAAGGATTGAAGGATATTTAACTGTTTCCTATGACAACGACGCAGAGTGCAACAATAAAAGAATCTCTACTTATAAGCTTCCATATTAGGGTCCAGAAATTTCGCTAAGAAGCAAATAGTAATCTCTTATGATAATAGAACATTTGATGTCAGGAATTTTTGCTTGTCTTTCATAAAATCTACCTGCAATACGCTATAACCTGCAGTCGATAAACAATTTACATTAGAAAGACTATACCCATTTGCTCATTTGCTTTGAGTATCAATTGAGCAGAAAGGAGAAGTAAGTCTAAATTACACAGAAATATTTGCACATTTTCAACACAATATTCTGATCCTTGACACATGTCAATATCTGAAGCAAATATTCTTTCATATAATTGATAAACTAAAGTAACGAAGATACGAAAAATAAGAGAAACCAGACTTCAGGCTAGCTATACCCTACATCAGTAACCCCTTTGACACGACGCAGTGCCACCTGAACCTTGCCTTTCGATAATAGCTTCTTCGATTGACCTGTTTATTCAAATGAGAACATAGTGGGCATAAGTCACCATAGTCGAATGAAATTGACAATAAGACCACAAACCACCAGTGAGATGATTAAATTTTAAGGAGTCAATCACAATAAACCACGCAAACCAATTAAGGTAAGGGCACACGCAACAGATGGGCAGAGCAACTAATGAAGTCTGGTCAGTGCTTAATTTACTCTGTTTCGAAGAATTTGCAAGTGAGGAGAGATGCAGCGCTTATTTAACATGTATAAATTAATAGGGAGTAAAAAGATATACCGCCGTTGACTAGAAAGCTTCCTTTGTTGTAAGTGGCTGATGAGTATAATGATACAAAATTTTGATAAACCGTTATTTATATTCCTAAAGTATTGCATTGTTCGTGTTAATATATTCCTACTAAATTCACTCTGATTTGAAGTTGTGAAGTTAAAGTTATTTTACTTTTTAACCACACAGTAGATGCGTTATGATATAGAAAATGAATTAAGGGCGACAACTAATTAGAAACAGTTTTTTAAAGTACAATAATTCCTTCTGGTGCAAATTTTTATTATCAATATTATTGATTTCGGGTAAGGATGTGTTTCAAAGTTGTGGTTTAAAATATATTAAATGTATTATTAAGTTTTTTAATGAGCAAAAGCTGTCGCTGTACACCTATCCTTCGTAGCTACACAAGAAGTCCACAAAACGAGTTCCAAATATCCAAGAGATTCCGATGTTGTTTTAATCTGGACATCACGGCAGGGCAGCATACGGGAGCCCACTTCTGACAAAAATGCATTGAAATGACGCGTAGACTTTGTCAACTGTTATTGGTCTAAGACAACAAATCAACGAAGGTATGTCGTTTGGAACGATATAACAAAAATTAATTGCTTAGGTTCTGATGGTCGAAGGTATGTTCGCTATCCAATAATCGGAGAATTTGATCCTCGCTATGTTCCACGCCTAGTTGCGCATGTTGGAGGATCAATAATGGTGTGAAGATTTTTCACCTGGAATGGTGTTGGCCCACTCCATAAGAATAATGGAATTTTAAACAAGGAGAAATATGTTCACATCCTAAAAAATTTCAAGTCATCATGGGCTGATGAAAATTTTCATTTTACAAGGAAATTGAAATAAAAGTTTTCTTTTAATGAAAATTCTGTCAATGTTTTGGAGTGGGAATCGTCCAGCCCAAACTTAGACCCTAAAGTCTCTGTGTAATGTTAAAAGAGCAAAATACACCAAAAATATCCCAAATAAGTATGTTCTTTGTGATGAACCGATGTGAAACAATATCAAAGCAAAAGAGAAAACCAACAAAATAATAACTGTCGCACTCAAGTCGTTGATTCCACATGTTTTTGTTAAAATCTTCAAAACAGAAACAAATTTTAAACACAATTTTTACTATTAGAGTTTTAGTTTAACACAGGTTTCAATAAAATAAGTGAAAATACAATAAATATACATGATTTATTGGAAGATAAACTTACTTCAAAATAGGTGTAGTTTCTAATTAGCTGTCAACAGCTGTACATTGTACTCCTAAGACGGATACTCATAATTGCATAGGGTTTAAAGTCGGTTCAGGCAGCAAAAGTGTTAACTTTATTTATTTTAGTAATTAGCGCATATTATGGTAGTGTAAATAATTTACTTGATACTTAAGTTTTATACATTAGCTAAACCCAACATGGTGTTATGACTAGCAGTACTTTCTCAAAATTTGTGGAATATTACCGATATATTTGTAAAGAGCCGTTTCTCTCCATCTGCATCCATATTTCACAATTTCAGCTAACCTAGGAAAATACATATTATACTATAAATTTAAAGCCATGAAAACTCAAATCGTGTATGTTAATACAGTTACAATCAATACCTTCAATTTTCAAATCTCCAATATGAAAGTGTTTAACAAACGGAAAAAGAAATACACCCCTTATGATTTTACATATATTTGAGTTTGAATATTTACATACCACTCCTTGGCTCAAAGGGCAAAGGAAGTGAACGGATATTCTTGGAAATGAGCGTTTCCTGAGTTATAATTACTTTAGCCTTTTTGGTGTCCCACATTTCCCTCTCTCTCTCTTTTTTGTTTTTAGTTTTACCACCACAGCAATGCCTGTTAATAGACCACAAACAGAAACAAAATAAAGAATGGCGGGATGCGAAGTAAAACCAAACACTAATATAGCTGCGGAGAGCTATAGACTGGTGTAATCTAATAAAATTAACCATGAAGTAAGTTCATTTCAGCCCTTAAGCAATCTCCAGTCCTTGGAAAGGAGTTATCTGCCACCTTTTCTACATCCTCCTATTTTTATTGTTGGAGGTTTGCATCCCCTGATTAGATATTCATCGTAATTGCTCGGCATTTACTGTCTGTCTGCGCAAGTGAAAGCTATTTGCATACTCTAATCAGCTGCTTTGCATTGCGGACGTTAAAGGTTGGCTAACAGCTCAGCTATACTGTTAAATGTTTTGATAAAATGCAATTAATTTTTTAATGAATATAAATGGAGGCGGATTAAGTGTGACTTTTAATTTACGTAGAAACCTATCTGTAAAAGTACTACAGCAACTGAATAAACACAAAAAAATAAAATAAAAAACAAAATAATTGCTACAACGCAAGAACAACAAAGAATATTCAAGCCAATTTCTGTGCCTATTCAATGTGGAAATATTTTTAAACAAGCTGCATATATAAGCAGACAATTAAAGCGCTTGGTAGAAAGAATTAAATTAAATCCAATTAAAGATTTAAATTAAGACACTAAATGTGTGCTTCGTAGGGTAATAACTGCAACAGGTGAGAGACAATACAAATTTACAAATTCACTTAGTTACTAAAAATAACTACAATTGTCGGATTTGCTGAAATTAAACGTTTTGCCTTAGCCTTTTCTTCACTCCGTTTATCCCTTGAACCATTTAAAATTTTAATTAAACTTTGGCTGGCTTGTGCAAATAATAGAAATCCGAAAGACTAAGAGCAATTCTAAATAAATGCGAATGACTTCAACAACAACAATAGACACAGCTTCATAGCAAAGACTACCTACAAACATAAGCTGGCAGGCTAAGTCCTGAAGGGAAATGCAGAAATTAAAAGCGACGGGTAGAGAGCATTTAATGGTGCGGTGAAGAACAGAATACAGAACAGACAAGTCATAGGCAAAATAATTAATTTTATATAATTTACCTGAGGAACTTGCGCTTTAATGTCTTGAGTAAAAAGCAAAATAATAAAGCAACTTAAGGGACACAACAAGTGTGACAGCCTAAAAAAAAAAGATTTTTGGCAAAAAAAAAAAAAAAAAAAAAAAAAAAAAACAAATGGAACCTTGACGATTGTTTAGAAAATTCCAGAGCATATTTATACATGCTGCAGGAGTTCACCGTGAAGTAAAAAATATTAATTAATTACGTTTTCAGTTGTACTAGATCTCTGAGTGCGCTGAAAAAGGTCTACCCCTGTTCCTCATAAATTAAAATATTTTCGTTAAGCTAAAAGATATTTTCTGTCGATTAATCCGCATCCCATCGAAAGAAAATCAGAAATTTTGGTGGTTTAAAAATAAACTGGTGAACCGTATTCAAAAGAGCGGCAACTCTTTGAATGTTTGTAACTGAAAAACTTTTGAGATATGGGTTTTAAATTCCCATTTTTTTGAATTTCACATAAGGCGTGCGTTTTAGTCGATACAAAGGAATAACCACTCAGGAATTAAGAAGTGTGAATAAACTTTGTGCAAAAAAATAATTAAATATATACTACGTATAGTGGAATCTTATGTGCATATTGTGAAATATTTTTTATGAAAAGAGCATCATTTCATTTTTGACCTATTTGTTTATCGCAGTATTAGCCTCAATCTTCTTTCTTTGTTATGATTACGTTATGAATCAGGGACTCCACTCGAATAGTTAGTAGAAGCGATGTTTGGTCAACAAAGATATCTGAAGAAGGGAACAGAGAGTATGCAAAGTAGTTATAGTAAAATTAGTATTATTATTTAGATATCAATTATATACGTTTTATATAATACTTGCT
This sequence comes from Bactrocera latifrons, assembly GCF_001853355.1. Classification (NCBI taxonomy): domain Eukaryota; kingdom Metazoa; phylum Arthropoda; class Insecta; order Diptera; family Tephritidae; genus Bactrocera; species Bactrocera latifrons. The sequence goes on along the minus strand of NW_017536152.1, from coordinate 238,868 downwards.
ATTATTACTCCCTGTCTGACAGATTTTAAATAGTTTGAGTTGATTTTGTTAATAGGAGGACACATCGTCCTCATCGGCATCTGTAACAACACTAATATTACCACCACCACCAACTTCTGACCCACGTATGATTTACATCTCTTTAGTATGTCATAAAATCGGGGTCATATGTATTTTTTAATTCATTCGCCTCCGATGTCTAGGCAATTCATTATCTTCACACCTTAAATTTGATATTTAATGAACGGTTCACTGCAGTGAAAATAAATTTATGAAAAACTTGATTTTCTCAAACCTTTGGCATTACCCCTTCGCCTTTCCTTTTACATTAAAAATGAAGCGGAGAGCAAGATATGTTGGAGTTTGGAACTTAACCAAATTTGGGAAATTGGGAGTTTTTGAATTCACCAGCACCTATGTGTGAGTTTCTGCATTCTTTATACATATATATGTATGTATATTAGCTGTGAATGAAATTTAGTGTTTTGTTGTTGCTTCATTCTCTAGAAACAAAATCAGCTCACCTTTTGCAGGTTACCATGCCTTGTAGCTCTTGGCAAACATATCTACATACGCTGTGCATTACTCCGTAACTTCTGCAATTGGGATTTGGATTTAAGCCGTTTGTAAAAAGTATTACAATTTCGACAAAATCACTTAGAGTACAACAGGAATCGTTACGTTTGATATTGTTACTCCTGTTATTGTTGTTGTATACTTTATTGGCTTATTCGTTGCAACGCTGCGCTACCTTCTGCGTATGCCAGTGTTCTGGAGTACCTTAACAGAAAAAAAAATTTCATTAAAAGTAAACTTTGGCAAACGGAAATAAATGAGTCCGTACCTTAAACTCAAATGGAAATGCAAAATTGCCCCCAAATCCATTAAGTTGCGTATACGCAATGGGGAACACAGTACGTCGCACTGCCTATGCTAGATGTTGCCGCAAATTATTTAAAATCACAATTGCAGCTGTGAGTGATTACAAATAAACGTTTAGTAAGCTTCAATTCACGATCATGGCTTCAGTCTTGCCATCAATGCTGAAGGCAGTTACAATAGGATTTGGGGCAATTGCGCTGTATGAATTCGCAAAAACTAAAAAAAAAAAAATTAAAACGCCCTCAGGGGAAATTCAATGGCTTGATTTCAGGAGTTATAAGAATAATAGGCAGATACGAAATTTATTTACTTACCCTGCTCTCAAACTAAAGCTCCAATATAAATTAAATATCTGTGGAAGTTAATGCAAAAAACAATAAAATTTAGATACAGATTAAAAGCATTTATTACTGACTGCAGACAAAAATAAAAATAATAAAGTCATTCTAAATTCACAGTTAACACATTGTCTTCTAACAAAGCTTTCATTTCAATTGCTTTCATCGGGGTCTCTTAGACAAGATTACTTTCTTCTACCTTTTTAACAATTATTCATTTTCTTATTTCACCTACTTCCACTTGAACTTTGTGTGTCAATTGCTCAATAGTCGCATTTTTATTTTACGCCGTTTGTCAGTCAGTCATAATCCCGTCTGAGTGCGCTTATCAGAGCTTTTGCACAAATGAATATTTATTGAGGGCTCCCGATTGGGGGATTTGTCTATATTTCGCGAAGCCAGCAAAGGCATTGCATGAATTATTTGCTTTTGAAAAGTCTGACACATCACACATCGCTGCTTCTGCATTGAGCGTCTAAAACTTGACTAGAAATTTGCTAGAAATTTGTCTTCGTGGTTCGTATAGGAGGTGTATCACAACTTGAAAATGTCGCTGCAGAACATCAACAGTCTTATGTCGGCTGAGTAGAATGATGTATACTTTGTAGTGTGTTTTAATTAAGCATTCAACTATTTGCTCTCTGTAATCCATCATTCCTGGTCATGTTTTGTCAAAAGCGAATTATGAAATGTGGCAAGCAGAGAGGCAGAGAAGTAAGTTTGAAAATTTTCTTATACAATACAGGTAGAGTCGTGTCTGTAGCCAAGGTGACTGGCCAAGGTAAAATGTATGATTTGTCAACTGATGAAATAAAACAATTTTTCTTGAGGTAATGGTCGCATCAACTACCCATGGACACGCATTCGTACTAATGTGCTTCACTAAATTTGTAAAATATTCTCCGCTGTCACTTGATATTTTGATATTTGCATTTATGGACCTTGAACTTAATATAATTTGCGCATCTGTGGTTTGCTGGCGTGTTTTGAACGCAAATGGTACACGGACTCACTGCGCGTCTGAGTAAAATCAAACTACCGTTCTAGTGTTTTATTGTAGCGGAAGCAATCCCCAAACTACATTCACTAGTATATTCCCCAGAAGAACTTCCAGAAAATATTTTATGTGCTCTTAATCCTCCAGTTGCGGTCATTGTTTAATAAATGATATTAAAAGTGATGTTGCTTTTTGCGAATTATGATAACGTATCCAGTTGCTACAGTAAGTTTTTCTGTTACCATTTTATGCACTTTGGAATGAAAATGGAAAATTCTGGTCAATACTGACAAGACTCAAGCAGTTTTTTTCACGAGGAAGCGTAAAAGCATCTTTCTCCCAACAAGTCATATTTCACTTAACTCTTTCGATGTCAAGTGGGAAAAGACTGTTAGATATTTAGGACTGATCTTAGACCCTAGACTGACCTTTAAAGAGGACGTGCTTTACATCATTAAAAAAACTAACATACTAATTCGGCCGTTATACCCATTTATAAACAGAAGATCAGAACTTAGTATAACCAACAAAATGTATCTATCAGGTCTATTTTCCATGCAGTAGTTCTTTATGGGGCACCAGTGTGGGCCGATATCGCGAACTCCCACATCTACACATTTCAAGTGGCCCTAAATAAAATATTAAAAATAATTTTCAACCTACCATGGCATTTTTCTACCTCGGAATTACACGACACAGCTAATGTTGAATTAGTCACAGATAGATTGTCCCGACTAAATAGAAGGTTTAACGATCGCTGTGAGCATTCCACGTACTCTCATATTAATGAATTAATTAATTAACTGTTGTAAAATATATTCTTAGTTATAAAGTAGAAATAAATAGGTTAAGACAATATTCTTCAAGGGTTTTTTGTAATTTTTTCCCTATAAAAACTATAATATTAATAGTAACATATCATAACTCATTCCCAAATAATTTTTAAGTAGAAAAGGCAAAATCGCCTGTACTCTTAACTTATATACATTACATAATTTGAATTTGAATTTGAGGCAATAGTCGCATCCTTACTGAATTAGTAATATATTATTCGCTGACATTTGATATTTTTGCAATCATGGGCATTGAATTTTATATAATTTCTGTGGTTTTCTGGCGTGCTTGCAAATATTATACATTAATTAATTGATATTATTCTGTGTAAAATTAAACTATCTTTGTAACCTTTTTTTTGTTAGAAAGGCAATCAAAGTTAATGTCTGAGGCTCTGTGGAACATGGAAATCGAATCCGAGTCGAGGAATAGACTTAGAAGCCTAAAATCACATATTCAACCTCAACCAACTCGTACGCTTTGTTTTCATAACTGCACTAAACCTTTCTCCATTGATTTATGCATTCAAACTTTAAGGTGATTTAAAGTGATTCAACACAAAAGAGCTAACATTAAAAAGTCACAACTCACTAAGAGACCGTTGTTGGAAAGTAAATCATTTGATCTTTTATAGTTAAGGCGCCGCAAAGCTAAAATGGTTTTGGTGTGTTCGGTTGGGTTTACCATCTAACTCCATTCATTAAATTCGCTTTTCGCAAATATTTCTGCCATTTTAGCAGCTGGGCATTACAACCAACATTTGTTAAACAGTATTTTCTTTGTTGTTGCAAGTGCTGACATTGATTAGAAGTAATGGCATTTTATGGCGTTCCCCTTTGTTTATGGCGACGAGAGGAGGTAGCAGAGCTTTTCTCAGCTTTTTGTGTTTCGTCGTTGTGCTTTCATACTCGTAATTCACTTTAGGTGTTTAGATATGATTTAATGTTACATTTATCTTATTTCTGTGACAACCACTCTCAACCCCTCTACGCGTTATGATTCTGTGCTCACTATCTTTTGGGATTTTCACTACACAATGAATGCGACAGCAGATCTTAAAATTTTTACGTATGTTATAATATATTTTTGAGCAGCTGCGACGGCTGTTTCAGGTTCCAAAGATGATTCCCCGAAAGGGAAATTTTTAGATTTATTCATATTACGCTGTTCCAACTATTATTTCCATTATATTAATTATCGCCATCGTGAGTTGTTTGCGATTTCGCAAGGTTAGATAAAAAAGCTGTTCGACAATGCATCATTACCACGGCCACTTATTCGAATTGCCAGTAAAATAAGACATTCATATTATTCCTTTAATGAGGGGCGAATAAACAGAAATACTTTTGGAGAGCAAAGTTTTCTTTACTGACCACAAAACTTCTATATCCCTAGATTTCGCAGAATAAGTAGTATAGCCCTTGACAACAGCGTGAGCAGAATCGCCAAGAGCATAGCGACTCGTGCACCCACGGAAAGCTTCACTTTCCTTATATGAATTTCTGGTAGTCGCTATTAACTGTATTTCAAGGTATGCTCTTGGCTGACGCGACAGAATAAAACTGGCTTTGCTTTGATGAAAATTTATTCATTTTCATTCCTCGAAATGAATTATGAAGTAAACTCCAAAAATGAGAATTTAAAAAAAAAATTAATCATATTTCATTTGTAATAGTTTCCGCTTTGTTGGCGCTGTTAAATCGTGAGTAAGAAAGGGGAACAAAGCCAAATGCCATCTTGAAAGTGTAAACTTATGTAATTTGGGTTCAGTGCTAAGTCACACCTCGACAACAAGTAGTGCTTCAGACTAGTTGAGTTCCACCTTGGGAACGAGAAACACAAGGTACGAAAGAAATATTAAAGCGAGAATAAGTTAAAATAATACAAGCAACGTGTGAACTGTTGTAAATTGTGCGCGTCGCTGTTGTGCCACTTGATTGCTTAATATCTCCAGGTTTATCGTATTCAACACTCTGTGTTTGGGCGTGTTCGAAAACTTTTCGCCGCCTGCATTTTATTTTTATGAACGGCAACTTTGTATCCACAGGTAGAAGGCATGCCCCTGAGGCCTTCTTGTAAGCAATATTCAATCTCGTGTGGCTGTAAGAGCTCCTAAATATGCAACTTACTTCTTCTTCTTTATTGGCGCAGACCCCGCTTACTTATAGCCGAGTTTACAACAGCGCGTGGCGTGTTTAACGTGGCGAGTTTAAAGCCCAGCGCACAATACTGGGGAAAGGATCTTTCGCCTTTTGAATTTAGTTCGTCTTCAAACGGATGTTTCTGGCCACCCAGAGGATACTTAGTGTACGACCGGAAGTGGTGAGCCAGTTGAGCCATGTAAAATAATAATTTCTGGCCTTACAAATGAATGGCGCTCACCGAACTTTTCTCGTTATTGATTGGGTATCAAGAACCTTATAGCTTATGGCTAAAGTACTGTTGTTGTTGTTGTTGTAACGGCAGAATTCGGCTAAAATACTGTGAAATAAAGCTTATTGAAGTAATTCCGGTTATTTTACATTTAAAAAGTCATATTTTATGTTGTGGAAAAACTGCATCAGTCACTTTTTTCTGGCTGTTTTCGAAAGCCAAATCGCAGAAATCATAACTTAACACTCAAACTTTAGTCAATCACATTTCTAATGTCCTTAACAAATGTGCAAGATCAATTCAGTGGGTTTCTCGTAAATGCCAGAAAATGTGCCTCGGCATACTCAAATGGCAAAAACACCAAAATTATTTTGTATGGATTAAAAAGTAAAACCAACGAACTCAGCGCAGCGCACATCTTCAGTTAAGTCAACAGAAGCCAAATCACTTGGTTACATTCGCAACAGAGTGGCGTGGTCGAGCCAAAATACTCTTCTTGCGAGTCCCACAAATACAATTTCCATACAGGATAACAACACAAACAAACAGCTTGATTCTGATTTTGGGGCAGAAAACAAGTCGTATAAAACCACAACCACAATAACAGATTTTTTGTGGGATTGTAATGACACACACTCAAACTTCTTGATGCACTGGTGTGATTTGGCGGCCCAGAGTTTTGTTTCCACTATTTGCTCTTCACACTTCACTTTCTTAGATATCATCAGATATTTGTTTTTATAACTGAAACCCTTGAAAGTGTTTTAAGCGTTGAATAGAATTAGCTTTTGAATGGAATAAAAGTCGGTCGTATGGATTAATTTCAAAAGAGCTGAGGAAGCTAAATAACTAAGTTTCCTAATGATCATGGGTGAAAGCCCTCCACATCAGTCAGCTCTCAGTGTACAGTGATCCAGTGATGATTACAGTGATCTCAGCTTTCTTCTTCCACCAGAATTGTTGCCACTTTTTGTATTATATTATTATTTTGTGACTGGTTGCAGTTAATTATTACAAACATATTCCTTTTTGGAACCAAAAAAGGTAAAATTCGGATATAACTAGAGAGGAGAGTAGTACTAGAATTTTGACCTGCACGCTTCCAACTTATTGAAGTATCAAAATTAACTCAGTATCCAAAATGTTTCCATGCAAATATTATACTTCAATACAACATACACTTTTTTCTTCACCATCGAGCAGTCTAGGACAAATAGGCGCATACTTCTATTATCGAAAGAGACCAAATAAGGTTTTCAATTTCCGCAAATGCCAATTTTGGCAACGCAAAATAAAGACTCGACATTGTACTTGAGCAAAGAACAACCGCAAGAACAATAGTCCTAACAAAGACATTACAAGAAGACCGTGCTGCAGGTTGAGTGATCTAAGTTTTTCACCGAGAGTTCAGCAAAAAAGTGAGTAATGGCGCCGATGCAGATGAAATTGTTAAAAATAGAAACAGCACATCGGAAATGAGCTGCAAGGCAGCATAAATGTCTAGAAGTTCTCGAAGAAGTGGCATCGCCTCTTCAGTCGTCATATTCCCAATTCATACTCTTGGAGCACAAAGCTAAAATTTCAAGTTTCGATAATGACAACAGATATGCGAGTATGTACAATAATGTATACAAGTGTGCTCAATGTCATTTTGGCACATGTGCCACATTTCGGTTCGTTTGCGTGCAATTTACACGGCATAATTTTCGAATATGTGAGCGGAAATTGAGAAAATGCGAGAGAACAGAAATATGAGAGTCACACTTTGTGAAATGTTATTGTAAAAATAATAAAGTATCACTAAGCTACAAAAAACACACTTATGTATATACAATAATCACACATTGATAGATATTCCGGTAATAACCCACATACGCACCGACCCAGCAGCAGAAGTAGGCAGATAGTTGAGTGCGTTAGCTAAGGCTTTATAACAAAAAAAAAAAAAATAATAATAATATCACATAAAAATTCGATTGAAAAGGGGATATTGGGGATAATTTTAATGCAAAAATATTTCGTCCATAAAAATAAGTAAATTTAAGGAGGTTTATTGAGTTGTAAATGAAATCAAATCCAACAGGCGAGTTCAACACAATAGTGTTCGTCAAGTTGATAGGGTTAAAGATAATTAGCGACAAATAAATTGTTTTCCAGTGTTATTAAATTATAATATACTTTTATAAACTACAAGTACTAAAAATAAAACAATAATTTGAACTATTTCGTAATAAATTTTCAAGAGAAACTAACTGAATTAAATAATTACTTCCAAAAGTTGTCATAAAAAACAAGCACTTTTAAATACGCACACTCACATGACCAAAAAATATATTTCGATAAGCGTTGTTCATTTAATTGCTTCACCACAACCCAGCTGAATCGAAGGCCACTCTAACACTCGTGGAGCATTATAAATGGCTATTTGCCAGAGAGTGGTTCACAACTTCTACTAAGAGTTAAAATAAATAAACTTTTTTCTGCTTTCCAAATACAACTGTCTGTACTTACATTTTTCTATATTGGTGTTTATTTGAAAATAAATTAAATTTGCAAGCTATTAACAAAAAGTAGAAGAGGAAATTAAAAATAAGAAAAAATGTTGGAAGCGAAGTGGCAGAAGTGAATTGCAAATAAATGTGGCAATGATCTGATGATCGATTTTCTATGCGACAGCTTTAAATTGACATCGTATGTTTTATGTAATGAACAGCAGAAATTAAGGGAAAATATATGACTTTTTTTAAACTAGCCTGACCGCATAATAGTTTCGTAAGTACTCATTTAATTGAGAACAAGTGTTTAAGAGTAGGCTCGTTCAAAGTGTATCACCAGCTGCTCTTATTTATTTTTGCCCTTATCATAAAACATCGTTTATGAGGCAAAACCACACAACTCAAATGCACCACAGTCTGCACGTGTGGCATGCTGTCGCAGCATTTTCGCAAATTGCGGCTTTTTGACGTGCCACAATTAGATGGAAACTAAATAATAGTCGTTTAGGAATTTAGAGGAAACTCTCTCATTTCCTCCATTATCAACAGTGTGAAGAACTCACAGTTAGCGGAAAATATTAGGTACAAATGCCTCCTGGAATTTTCAGAAGTTTTTAAAATATTTTTCCTGTTACTGTTATGTTACAAAATGGTAAAATAACTAAAGAAGCACTCATAAATGCACATGTGTCTCCGAAAATATGCAACGGCAGAACGCAACGGTTAACCTGATGGACAAGATGTTATCCAAGCCCATGCGAAAATTGAATTGCAAATATGCCAACAATGGAGAGATCGCACGTGGCTGAGTGGACTGAAAGAGGCGAGGAATTCGTTTTGTGAAAGCTAAAATTGCCTTGCATGGAAGGCTTGAGCTGTCTCGACGCACTGACGAATAGTTGTCGCATTTGCAATTCAATTTGCCAAAATTTGTGCTGAGAGCAAACTGTGAAATGAAATCAACAACTACGTTTAAGAAATTAACAAGTAAACTAAATTATAAAAATCGTTTATGTAGTATATAAAAAAGAAATTTAGCTTTGATTTTGTAAATAACTTTGTCAAAAATTTAATTGCTCCTGTTAAAGCAAACAGTTTGTTGTGACGACATAAAAAAAATTTCATTTAATATCCTTCCGGAGAGTAATGCAAAAAGTTATTTTTGGCTTTGCATTTTGTTTTGGGTTTTTGTTTTACAAAATTGTCATATAAGAATTACCGTTTGAATAATTTTTTTTTCATTTTATTCGATTTTTATACTCTTTCTTGCTTTTTACATTATTGAGCTTTGTTTGCACTTAATTTCATTTATGCAACAGAGGCAAGACTTTCTTAAAGCACCGAGTTGTTCTTTGCACCAAACTTTCCACGGAAGTGAGGTTCTTGTTATTGCTGCGTGAAACTCAGAAAATTATATGAAACGTTTATGCAGAATTTTCCATTTGTATTTTACCACCGACTTGTTAAATTTGTTATATAACAGAACTTATTAGAGACGCTATTTTTCGTTAAGTAGAATAAAGTTCGAAAACAAAACAAATCAAAGTCAAAGTAGATAAGGAAAAGGGTAAACTATAAATATGCAACCATAGCATTTAATTAGTTCCGACTTAAGTAACCCCTGTGTAAGATGCGGTAGCCAATCTGTGTGGAGCCTGGGGTCACGCAAAAACAGAGGAAGCTTCAGCGAACCCACTCCGATATAGACAGTTCATAGCTTCGCTTAAGTCTAATCACATCATCTGTTCAATCAAGTTGTGGCTGCGCGTTGGCGTCGATCTTGAAGCAATCGGTTCGCTATATGGTGGTACTCTGGGTTTGGAACTCACCACTCCCCACCACTCCTAATGAAAAAGAAACCACAGCCTCGACGAAAAACACCACAACAAAAATAAGCACTATGATGCAAGGGTATGCACCTAGAATATCCGGTCCGTCAACTAGTAAGTTTCCAATGCCCAGAAAGTTGATGTCCTCGTAAAGTAAAAGCTGACATCTCCGTCAACCAGAAACGCGATGGTCGGTACACAGACTGACCGCTTTCTGTTACAGCGGCCAAATAAAGGAGCTCAAATTCTCGGTGGGCGACAAACTTGATCCTCGAAGCCTGATATTCACTTCGATGGATGAACGTTTAGCCACAATCCGCATGAAAGCAAAGTTCTTCAATATATCGCTGATTTGCGCCCACGCCCCGACAGATGCAGAGAAAGATCCAGTATTATTCGACGTGGTGGAAACCAATATGATTCATGGACCTTTCGAATATTACAATCCCTTTTCGGTTTGTATGGCTGACAATAAGTGCACGAAACACTATCCACGTGTTCTTCTTTCGGAAACACAAACTGGAAATGATGGATAGCTCATCAGACGACAATGGCAGAACATTCAGCATTTAATTTAGAAGAATGAACATCGACAATTCATGGATCATACCATATTCACCACTAATTCACATTCAAAACTCATATTAATGTTGAGTATTGCAGTTTGATATAATCGATAAAATACGTTTGTAAGTACGTCACTAAAGTGGTTATTGGTCTTGAACGAGATGAGATCGGCAAGTATGAAATGGTCGATACATGAAATGTAATAAAGCGCTTTTTGGGATATTTACTTTTGCAATTCATGAACGTTATCCGACCGTTGTGCGTTTAATTTGGAAAATGGCCAAAGAGTATATTTCAACTCAGAGAATACAGTATAGCCCATGAAAACACCGCCAGCAACAAAATTAACATTTACGAGTTTTTCTCAACTTTCGCCACTGATCTGTTTGCGAGGACATTGCTCTATTCGGAAATATCTTAACATACATCGAAGAAATAGTTACGCAGAAAGGAAGGCAAACCAGTAGATTGACATCCAGGTGTGTTCTCAACTAATTCCTTAGGACGAATTTATACAATCCACACGTAAAGAGACGATGTTTCTACCTTTGATTAATGTTCGCGGTTCAACCTCATTTTAGTCATTGAGAACTGTGAATGGTACGGTGTGTGCAAGTTTTGGAGAAGTAAGCCAGCGAACAAAAATAACATTGCCAAAGACACTTTACATCGTCTTCGCAAAAAATTGGAAATGGGTCAATTCGCCGTTTAACTATTCACGAAAGATGAACTTATCACGAATGTTCGGACATTGCCAAATTATCGTAACTGCGATTACTTAAGTGCACGCGCAATATTAGCTGCCAAAAATACCGATGCTGTTGACTTAAATTGGAAGATTCAAAGTCAAATTCCTTGAGACTTGCGCTCTTACAAATCGATCGATCGTCTTGACAATAAAAACGACGCCGTGAATTATCCAGTGGAATTTCTAAATTCTTTGTTGAAGCTTGGTAAGCCACCGCATCATTTGCGTCTCAAAATTGGATCTCTCGTCATTATGTTTCACAATCTTCATGCACCGAAACTGTGTAATGAAATCCGACTGATTGTGACGCACCTATCGAATGCAACTGGACAGAATGCTTGAACGCTTGCTTCTACGAATTCCTTTGAGTTCCAATGATTTGCCATTTCAGTTCAAACGTATTCCGCTTCCAGTGAAAACTGCATTTGAGGTGACGATCGACAGGACACAACTTGGTTTGCCAAGTTTCGTAGTGCTATGTTTTTCACACGGTCAGATATAGTACGTGGCGTGCTCACGAGTTTAAAACCCATATTTTCTGTACACCGAAACAGAAACCAAAAAATGTGGTTTATCAAGCAACGTTGCATTGAAAAAAAAAATTTATGATGAATTCAACTTTCTTTTCATTTCAAAACACATAATTTCACGCAGGACAACGGCTGCGAGGTCAGCTAGTATCTAATAAAAATGAAAAGCTAGATTTTCGATCAACAACCATATTCCCCTGTAACTGAAACTACACTCTCTACACATTGACATTGCTGAACTCTTCAGTTTGTCTGAACCCGCCATGTGAATTAATTTAACAAAGTCACTGTCACGGCCACTGGATTACTACAAATGAACTACAGCATCGAGTTAATTGAATTTTCAACCGCTTAAATGGATCAAGCTGATGGATATAACAGGGGAAATGAGTGCGTTATAATGCAAAGTAAATATTTTGATAATTGGCACAAGAGACGGCAAGGTGAAATGCAATATCAAAGTGGACAGAATAAAACGCGACGCAAAATAAACTGTCAAACTAGTTTCTGAATAATTACGGAGACAGAACGCAGAGAGTTGAGCGTCTGAAGAAAACTACGCTTAGAAATTAAAACAGATAAAAAAATCTTTAAATTCAAAAATGCCAGTGTGCGCCTTTTGCTAACTGCAGATATTTAAGATGCGTTTTATTGAAAGTATTTACTTTTGCAAAAATATTATGTTTTCAACGACAGCATAAAATAGTTAGTGGCAAGTTTGCATATTAACAAGTCATAAATGCGCTGAATGGAGAGGCATCTGGGAGATAGATAATAGGCCTCCTCCCAAAATTTGGTTGTCAACTCTGCTTATTTCTCGTTATGCTGTTAGTTAACTTGCGGTTATCTGATTATGCATTAGTGAGTGCCATTCGATGGAAATTGAGGCAACACAATTGCCGATCATTATGTTAAGTTAGTTGCAGTTCGCTCATTTTTCGAAGCATCGAATATTTTCAACAACATTAAGCTCCAAGTTGGTATATTCCTTATTTGTATCAATAGAGTCTGGTAATTATCAAGCTACCCCACCTCCGCTTCCACATTTACACAAACATGAGAGCTTTCAGCTTTATGAAACTATTTTATAATTCTCTCTTCTCGCAGAGTGGTGAATTAGCATTACTAAAGTATATAATGACAGCCACGCGCATTAAATTTTGTCTTGCACTTGAACTTGTCACACTCATACCTACAAATGCATAAGTAAACACACACACAAAATCCACTTTCCTGAACGAAGCGGCTGCTAACAGCTGACCGAGCGCAGGCATGGACATTCGGATATAAATGCATTCACTCATTGCTAAAAGCTTCCTGCTGCGTGTGTGTGTGACTGAGGTAAAATGCACTTTAACTACTTGGACTAGCAGTAAGTTACAGGCGTAAATTGCGTGCTAAGTGACACTTTGCTTTCACGCTTTTCACTTCACATTGCGGTGGCGCTGCAGCTGATTGCAACGACACGTCAGTCCGTCTACATGCCTACTTCCTAGACATTAGGCTACTAAGCTGTGGCTGCGGCAGTTTTCTGCGTGCTTATATGACTTCTGTAAGTCTCCGCAACTAGAGCTCGAGCAAAAGAAATTACCGACAGAAGTTAGAAGTCCTTTATAAGCGTTTAGCGCTGAATATTTGTTCGCCTCCATGGAACTATTTGTGTTGTAGGTACCTCAGAAAATTCGAGAAAATTGACAGCATCCAGAAGCAGATCCGCAGAAGACGCTCTCAGATTGGGAATAAGAATGGCTCTGTCCACGCAAACAGGTAAATAAAAGCAAAGTGGATGAGATTTTTTAAGAGTCGCTAAATATTTTTATAATTTCAATTTTTACACTTTTATATTCCCGACTCCTTTGTGTCATTCGTTTTCGACTTTGGAGTACATAAGAATAAATGCTAAAAGGGACTGAGGTTATTCTTCTTCGCCAGGGTTTTACTGTTGACGATGCAATTGACAGTTTCGAGACAACCTCAGCTATCATTGGCAAAAGATTCACGAAATTATTTCTACTGTTGAACATTTCTTGCTGACTTGTACAAGCTGTGACTACTGAAATTGTATATGGTGGTTTAGATCATCATTTATTGGAATAATGAACAAATACTATTTAATGTCAAAAACAGAAAATCATTAATAAGTTAAATACTCGTAAAATTCAAAAACATTTCATTCTAATCGGCCTCACCTTTTCAGAGTTCGTTGATAAAACCTTTTTCGCAACTTAGGCTAACTGGTTGGTGAAAAACGCAAGGCTCAGTTCATCGGCGATTACGAAAGCCTTAATCAGAAGCTCAGCTGCAGTAGATCGAATTCGCTTACGACGGATTTTCCCGACTGCTGTAGTTGTTATTGTCAAGGAACAAGAGCAAAGGGTATTTCCGCTGGATTTAATAAATGCCTGAAACATAACGGTTAAAAAGTTTCGCTTTACACATACTCAGTTTTTCTGAAGTGTGTTAAGTGTTTGCCTCCCACATTTTTCATTTGAGATTTCAACAAGTATGAAATGTATTCACAAGCAATAACAATTTATTGGGTTGTCCAATAGGTATGATATGATTTTTAAAATCATCCAACAAAACTGTTCAAGCCGCTAGGTACCGAATACTTAGACACCAAGTCTAAGTTATATGACCTTTTACCGAAAATGTTGGTTAATGTGAAATTGAAATTCAGAAAGGATCCTTTTTTGATAGCAGTATGCCTGTGCGCTTCAAATGGGTAGACTGACATACTTTCTTTAGCCCCCATATACCTAATATCATGATTTTCGAACTTTCGGGTGACATTGTAAATTGTGATAGCATGTTTTTCTTATAACGGTATAACTTTGAGCTTATATGATCTGAAATCGGGTGAGAAATTGCCTAGACCCTGTGTAACTAACAAGCCTTAAGTACCTGAAGGTATAACCTCGGCTGTACTCCTTGCAAGTTGTTAGAGTATGAAATGTTCGGTTACACCCGAACTTAGCTTTTTTAACTTATTTTTTCATAAGATAATCATTTAATTCTTATTGGAAAACCTTATATAATACGAAGAACCATCAAGATCATGGACATGCCCCGCTTGCTTCCTGTGGTCCTTCAGTGATCTAAGGAGCATCTTGAAAGAAACCAACACTCGTTGTGTCGAATTAATTTTTGGAAATTTTATGTCTATAGTATTTTTTTTACTCAGCCAATCCGGAATTAACTTAGCGGGAGCGATTGTAGAAATTTTATGAACATATTGTTGATGCTATTTTATAATAATGATTGTTTTGTTCACAACGTTGATGGTTTTTTACGGTTATTTACGGTTGCTCTTTATCACTTCAGTTTTGTTTTATTCCCTTATGCTGTTGTTATCAACTTTTTCTAACCATTTACTACTCCGCAGTTATTGTGCTACAGAAAAACTCTGCCTAATGGATTAGTATATGATGGTTTAGAATATGTGTTCACAAATATTATTTAATGTCGCAGGCAGCTACAGTGTATAATAAGGTTTGCCCGATAACAGTGCCATCGACATCTAAAACGCCAACAACACAGTAATTTCCACAAAATTTCTATTTGCTTACCTGTTAAGCTTAAAGGTTTATTGTTGTTGGTTTTCAGAAAAAATCACTGCTTGTCATAAACCATAAAATTTCTGTTAAACTTCTTAAAGATGAGAAAGACAGAGAGTTGTATAGAAGGAGAGAAGCAGGAAGTGAAATAAAATAAAAATTCGAAGGATGTATGAATTGCCGTAGTTAATGCGAGTTCATAATTTAATATCCAATAACGGAATGTAAAAAGTGGGAGCGGAAAAGTAATATGAAATAACTTCCTGATATAAATAGTGGTACGATAAACAGTAAATGCAAAGAGAATTCACTTTCATTAAGTGAAAATGAAGAGGGCACAATCACTTTGATGATTGTTGCTGCTTAAACAGGCGCAGAAAAAAGGTTCTTGTTTTTGGATAAAATTTAATTTAAGTAATAAATTTTATTTACCAAAAAAAGCTGTAAAATAATGTAAACGTACTCATGTGCGAAGGTGTGAGTAAAATGAGAGATGAGATAAGTCGGTCGTTCGTATAGTGTTGAATGTAGCGCGCAGGATTGATATCGTTCGAAGTATATAAGCGAAACTGTAAGTTGAGTCCCGTCATCGCGTAGGTGACATTTTTATGAAATAGTAGAGAGAAGTAGCATTCTCCGAATGGGTATTGCCTAATGCGGAATTCAAATGATAATCTGTGTAATAAAATACAATAAATTTATATCATTTTTATTTCCATTTCACTGGCAAACAAAGGTCGTAAGTCTTCATATTGCTGAGTTCAGCAGATTATCTTGAATTGTTTGCTCATTAAAGTTTTTGTCCAACATTTTGTATTATTCGGTGAACTTTTGCTTAACGTTTTCCTTCTGAGTTTCTTTTGTCATTTCTGCGGTAATCTTAAAAGTTGTTTAGGCTCACTTTTACATGAACTTAAAATTTTCCAGCTCCATGTCTTCTCCATGTACTTTAATCTGTAGATGCATCTAATAGCACATATTTGGGTAAACGTATATACTCATCTTCATGGCTAACTACATTTAGTATCTGTCAGGGGTTTTCATGTGAAATATTTCATTATTGCACTTAAGCAGACATGGAGCAGGCATATTGCAAGTCACATGAAGCAAATTAGACGAAGTGCCAACATGCGAACTGTACGCGAGATGGCTGGGAAATGACTTCTGCCTCTTTACACATTTTCAAGTTTATCTCCCCACTAACCACTTCTTTTTCAGTTGTAGACGTTTGAGAAGAGCCATCAATAGTGAGGTAAACAAACGTTCTCGAAATATTCATTTTTTTTAGGAATTTGTTACTTTCAGTTGAGCATTTTCCGCACTTATAAGCAATACGCAATAATTCCCCTCCATAATAAGCGAAAGCTCTGAACTGATTATTACGTATGTATAGAAACTGCATACAAAATAACTTAAAAAAAACGGAATCTTTTTTACAAATTCGTCGAATCTTTCATATCTGCGCGTAACTGTATCTTGCCACTGCATAACTGCTCTAATCTGCAGTTCAAATTTTTAAAATGGAATATGTAAACCAGCAAAGTGCGGATAATAATCACCAGACTTGATTATCGCCACCGGAGCTTCTGATTGTCCACTTTCCATAGTGATTGCGAATGGTCGCAGGCCGTCAACACACTTTAGAAATTAGTCAAAAAGCGTTCGGTGGAAGAATAGTGAGCGTGTTAGTGTTGGACAAATATATGATTGATAAGACTTTAAGGAACGGTGCATTTAGAATCTCTTTTTTCACATGCAATTGGATTGGAATTCAATATTTTAAGAGAAATCGATTAAGTGATGAGCATGCAATTGAGGAAAAAAAGAACCTGCAAGCACTGACAAATTTTAAAAAATTATTTTTTAATAGTAAAAAGAAGCGAAATCAAGTTCAAACAATTACATAATCAGAGACAGCCATCAAACTCTGAAGCGAAGTCAAGATCGTATATGAAGATAAATTTTTTAAATAATAATTAATAATAATTATTAATAAATATTACCAATAATTTTATTACCAAATAACGATTAAAAATTATTTGTTAAAGTGCGGTCTCTATATGATATGTAAGTGGTTAAGTGACAAAACTGCCAATTAGCAAGCTGTCACTGCTCCCGCCAGCTTTCACTAAGGAAGGAAAAATCTGCAAGTGCGTCGGGCAGAAATCAACGAAAAGTAAGGAAGACAGACGGAAATCAAAAATGTCCATCCAAAAAAAGAACAAAGACACACGCCTTTACCATTTACCATGAGGACAATCAATTGCCGCAGACTTTATCGCGAACTACGAAAGTATCGATGGCAGCTGGCGGCCAGCTGCCCATATGGCGCAAAAAACAAGGCAACGTGACGTTGATGGCAGTGTGGAGGAAAGAAGGGAATAAAATGTTGCAGTTGGCTAACAGCTGCGGCTAGAATTTCGTTATCTTTTAGAATGCTGTGCAGAGTTTCTCGGGCATAGCGTGCGTAATTTATGTTTGTACTCGTCTGTTTGGCTGGCGTGCCAAAAGAGGTCAACGACATGCGCCTGCAGCCAGTCTTTCTCCACAATTTCGACCAAGTGCCCGACGTCTGAAGTATTTGTACTATTGCAACATGTTGCCACAGAGTATTATGGCTTTGTTCGAGATAGATATAGGGTCATATACAAGTTCGTATATGGGCGTATTCRGACCACTGCTACGATAAAAATGGGGATGACACCGCCAACTTTGAGGTGAAATCAAATATCTTTAGAATCTTAAATTCCATTTGAAACTTTCACTTTCCATCATACAAATATAAATTGAATTAATATAGCAGGATAAAACTCTGCAAAAAGAATGTGTTAGAGATGTTCGCCTTATGAATAAAAAGTAAATCAAGAAAAACTACTCAAACTGGTATGTACTGAATGTGTAGACCCAGTGCTTCTATTTTTATATGAAACATTTGGGTATACCCTAACTTAGCTCTTTCTTACTTGTTTAGTTTGACATTTTCCATAACATATTTTTCTCGACAAAATGGCTTGCATAGTCATACGAATACTTTGCACATTTTTCTATGAAAATGTAATTTAATAAATTTCTGGCAGTTTTTGTCATGAAACAAATGCTATGCTTCGCTGCTTTCAATATAAATATTACCAAATCCATTACGAACCGCACAAAATGATGAACTCTGCATACATGGAAGTAACTGCTAATAAAATAACAGTTTCATACATTTATATAAAAGCCGCAACAGTGAACCTCAGTGGTTATACATATGGTTCAATATTATTCAAATATAGTTTCTTCACTAGCTTTAGTACACACGCGTACTTATAATATCTTCTCAGCTAAAGTTTCGCGTACTGGTCGAAGTATGTTACCCATACGCCGTGTGCGACGCATATGTTCTTACATCTTTGCACATACGCTGGCGGTGCTGACTTTGGTTGAACTCAGCATGCATAGCAGTCAACTTTCTGCGATTCATTCTGCAGCACTTGCTGTGGCCTTTGCCGCAAAAACAATAAGAGCGATATTGTAAGTCGTGTCGGCTACTTATTCGTGCAATGCATTTGAACATTCAAAGTTGTACAATATTATATTTTATTTTTTTATTAAGTTTCATATTTCGAAGAGAGTCTTTTCACATCAAATAAGTTCCTTTGAAATCAATTTTTCGACTGCTTCTGAGTTCAACAATTTGTAATCTTGTTGTTTATTTGTATGTAATTTTATTTACTACGTAGATGTGAGAATTAAGGAGCTTAACATATAAGGACAGTTGGAATAGAAAATATTGGATTACGAATGAAAATCATAGTGACGCCTTGGACTTAAAAATAATATGCTTGGAATTAAATATATATTAATGCACCTTGCTGTGACCTATTACAGCTTCTACAAACATGTCCAAAGAAACCCACGAAGAGTTTGGAAAAAGATTAACTAAAAGAGAGTGGTAAAAGTGTTATACCGAATGCGACTCTTTGAAGCGAAATTTCCTCAGCTGCTTAGGGAGCTCACTGACCCTAGTCAATATATGTGCTTATATTTTTATGTCAGTGGTAAAGAGATAGGGGAAATGGAAATCTGTGGACACGTTATTTAAAGTTTGTGAACAATTCTCAAATAATAAAAAAATTCAAAACACAAACGTAAATATTTAAAGTGTTTGCTTTTTATGCCGAAAAGTCCTAGTTTTATTAGAAATATTTGCTATATATAAAAAATAATTTTATACAGAGTTGTACATATGAATACTGATAATATTTAAGCTCTTTATGTTAATATATATGTATTAATATTGACAGTGGCCATATCAGTCTCTTTAAACTCCCTATGCGTGTATTAAATTGTGAGAAAGAATCATTCAAAAATCGAGAGTTGTGCTTAAACTAAGAATCCCTATTATAATTAGAAAAATATATTTTGCGGCGGCTGTTAATCCAAACTTGCGGTTAAGCATTTTTATTAAACCCTCGTGTTGCACATGTTCGCATTTAACTAAAATCTATATGAGCACGTGCCCTTAAATTTACGTCAGCTTTGTATTTTATGTGTCGCACAAACTGTTCCGTTACTTGGTGACACGAGAGGACGCCTCATCATGTTGGCGTCGAGGTGAACGTATGGCGGGCGTTGCGCACTTGTGCTTAACCGTCTATATATTTAACTGCCCACAATTTTGCAACGGGAACACTAGATGTAGTATATAAGTACGGACCAAAAATTTCAACAGATTTTAAGTGTACACACACATATTCACGTACGGCTCCCATCTCTATGTCGACAGATGCGTTAGAGGCTGCTATCTTTATCGATTTCCCAGTGAGAATTTCATGACATCTCATATATTGGAAGTGAAGTTATTGCGTTTTAAGTGTCAGTATGTTATCGGTGCGAAAATGAGCTTCGAACAAAGAGACAGCGTTAAATTTTGTTTTAAAATTGGTAAAACTTTTACCGAAACGTTTCAATTGATGAAACAAGTTCATGGCGGTGATTGCCTATCCCGTAGCAGAGTACACGAGTGGTTTCAACGTTTCAAAGTGGTCGTGAGGACATAAATGATGATCAAAGTCCGTGATCAACAGGAATTCCACCGAAACTGTGCGTGAATTCATCAAAAATCAGCCAAAATCGTTATTTAAATTCATGGAAATGGAATAAAATATCTCCAAAACATCGATTTATCGCATTGTGACCGAATATTTGGGCTTACGAAAGGTGTGTGTACGGTTTGTTCTGCAGAATTTGACGGATGTGCAAAAATCACATTTTAATCATTCAACATTCCCCGTATTCACCTGATGTGATACCGTGCGACTTCTGTCTTTTCGTAGGCGTAGAAGTCATTCAACAAAGTTGAACCTGCATATTGGCGGCCATATCTGCCGACGAGCTAAAACACTCCTTCGACATGATTTTCGACCGTGCAAAAAGCCGTATTGAAGCAGAAGGAGACTAGTTTGAATAAAATAAATAGATTTTGCTGAAAAAATATTTTTTTTTTTTTTTTTGTTTGTTTTTAGCTATGTTTACTTTGGAACGCACCTTGTATATATGCTTTTGTACTTGTATATAAATGATTTGAAACGCATTTCAAAAATAAGGTGAGGCTTGGCTTTGTATGCTACGCCATGCTAGCTGTGGGTCTAGCAGTACTCGCACCCAGCAGTGGCATGAACTTGTTTTAAGCTACCTTAAAAGTGGTATGAATATACTCCCAACTAGTCGGCTGTCTCTCCCTTTCAAAGACTAGTTTTACATGGTGATGTGGGGCGAGAAATGGGTTGCCCAAATAACTAGTTAACAAAACATATTTTATAATTGGTACAAAAATCAATGCTGTGCTTAAAAGAAATCATATATTTTCTGTTGGCATTAAGTCTAAGGAAAATTACTACAGTTACGGCAGCAATACTGGGACCACTTTTCATTCGCCTTCTTTTAAATGGCCAAATCCATCTACGATGCGGTGTTTTACTAATAATTCTGAAAGATTCTGTCTGCCTGCCAACTAAAATCAGAGTCAAATCAGAGTCAAAACAGAGTTCAAGTTCAAACAAGGCAATGCAATGCACCGCGTTCACCGCTGCTCGAGACATCGTTATCATTTTTGGTATATGTGGAGATGTGCGAGAGTTTAGCTGCGTAGGATGATGTGCGTGTATCTGCTTAATCTTAAGCGAGCCTAAAGCCACAAGGTGGGCTCACCAGTTCCTGGTGTGAGAAAGCATTCACAAATTGCTGGCTCTGCGTAGTCGCATTAATAACAACTGCCGTCTCACTTATGCCTTTCCAACGACTTTTCTGTGTTTTTCGTTTCATTGCGTTTATTACCCACAGTCGCTTTGTGCCTTGAGCTGTGCAGGCCCTGCTTGTAGTCTGAGAGTAGAGGACTAGGGATGTGGTGCATAAAAATTCTATCGCTTGCAATTTTAATGAAGAGAAATGCTTGGCCGCAGTTCCGTTACGCAGTAATTTGTTCGCCAGTCTTTTTAGAAGGGCCCTCCGGACGCAAAGCGACGCTTTAAAAGTTCAGTGTTGCTCTTCACAGTTAGCTGCAGCAAAGCAATTATCAAATTTTAAGGCTTAAGCGAATTTTGAGTTTTTAGTCGAGCTGCTTCAAACAATAAAGTGCTGGGGTGGTTTAAGTTGAGGCAAAATACGTCTGGGCAATTAAAAGCTCATTTTTCATGCTAGGAGCTAAACGATGAGTGTCAAAAAAGTTGCAGAAACAGCCATGGTGATATTTACTGACACAAAATTTTGCTGTGAATAATTAAATTCACTCTGAAAACCCAATTTCCGCTTCTCCGGATTTTGAATAAAAATTGTCAGCTTTCGCCAGTTTCATTGGTCTCACATTTAATTGCTTCCTCTGCTTTACAATTTTTTCCTCTTCAATACGCGATATCACCAATGCAAATCCATGCTATTCACACGCTCCAAATCGATATTTGCATAAACTGTGGAAGATATGAGTTGCTAAATACAAATAGCAAAGCTCTTAGCGCTCACTTGGCTTGGCGCCAACGCACAAATGCCATAAATGTCGGGTTGTTGCTGCATCTGTCGTCGCCGCCATAACAGTTCAATCTCCTGTAGCCTCCAAGTATTGCTTTGGTGCCCCGGTATTTCGCTTTTCCGTTATTTGCTTTGAGCTCTCTTATTTAAAAGGAGCGCGCGCCGAAGCCACCAATGAGACGAAATGAAGATATAGAAAATTCGTGAGTAGTCGCTGGAAATAGCGCTTTCCATCCACACTAAATGTGCAAATAACTCTTGGTGGAAATAGCGTCCAATTCCTTATAATCAACTGGCATTACTCCTAATTCTCACAGATGTATTCTTATAATCTGTTTACAAACAAAGTCGATAATCTCCCACATCCCATCTTCCAAAAACAACCTGTTTTGATACAAAAGGTTATATCAACAATTCTGCGCCATATGAAGATTTGGAGCTCCTGGTTAGTTTATGCCCTTATTTGTACTACACAGCCTCGATAATAAGTTTTTCTGAGTTTGATTTTGTGATCATTATCCAAAGATCACTCTCACTTTGACAACAAAATCTCAGCTCCCACGTGATACCACAGAAGGGGCAACTGATCAAAAGAGGACATAAAATCGGGGATAAATGAGAATCAAATATATCGCGTAGGTCTAGTATGATTTTATTGCTTTAGGAAAAATGTGTTTAAATAAAAATAGTTGAGTGTATCTTCAATAAGCTGAATATGGTATTTTTTCTTCGTATTGCCGTCTTGCCTCATATAGTGTTTGCTCTTCCCCTATTTATTCCTCATTTTCATCGCAGTCGTTAAATTCACAATACCAACACAATAATATTATGTTTTGCTGTTCAAAAAAAAAAAAAAAAAAAAAAATTCGGCTTACCCACATAAATAAATATCTCAATATTTGAGTAACTGGTTAGATTTCTTTCCCCACACCTTGCATAGCCCTTATCTCTTGCCTTGGTTTCGGGGAAGTTTATTTATTATTTAGTACTCGTTGAAGAGCCATAAAAGTAAATATTCAAAGTAATGTCATCGACAACAACTTCAACCGGAAGTGACTTTTAATTGTTTTTTTTTTTACACTTGAGTCTGCAAAATTGTCAGCGAGTATGCGAATATATACTATAAGAATAGTGCATATCAGAAGCCCAAAATGTTGAACGAAAAGACGACAAATTTCGATTGTTTAGGATACAATTATAAACAAGTCAACCTTTAAAGTAGACACGAAATTTCGTTTACTCTTGACAAAATGTGTAACTAAAAAAGAGTTTGTTTTCTTGTTTTTCAAGAGAACTTGTAAGTATGTATTGAATATATGTGGGGTTAGTGCCTTGGATCAGATAAGAAAATATGCAACTTTTTAGTTTTGGATCAGTGAAATGGCTGCAATTAACTAATATACTATTTTCTTAATGCAGAGAAAAAACTGCTTATCCATTTTTATAATCAGATGTTCATATTTGGAATAAAAATTTGGATTTAAGAAGCACATTTCATAGTAAAAAGATGCACAAATATCAATATTAAATACTTAATTTTATTTTTGTTTTTATTGTATTGCATGTATATATGAGTAGACCGAATTGCTAGTATTGCGTTAAAGGATGGCGGCTTATGTATCTGTGGGGTGTCCTTAAATCAAAGAGGTGTTGTACTCTCTCTTGAGATATATTATTTGCTATGAAGAAGATATATTATTTTCTAAATTCAAATGAACAAAAAAGACAACAAGTATCAAAGGGCACATTTGCTGTCATGCAAATGAGTAAAAACTACAGGGTAATAAGCAAAATCATAAATAACAAAAATATCAAAAAACACAAGTCATCTAGCGAATGTGGCAAGTATGAGTAATATATGAGAAATGTGATTTGGATGACCGCTATCTAAAATATAGTATCTCCTTGCACTTCACCTAAACCCAACAATTACTTACACTCAGCAAGACTTACTTTGTGGTAAAGTGTGTATGCATAACGTGTGTGTGGGCAACTGCTGCAGGTTGAAAATCTTTTTAAGTCGATCTTTGTGCGACAAATGTTGCAGCCAAGTTAGAGTAACGGCAAAGTTTAAGTGTTGTTGTAAAACCATACGCCTTGTAATTTGTGCCTACTGCGGGTACAATACCTGTTGCTGACTTAATTCTCGTCAAACATGAAGGTATCCATGATTTATTTAAACTACAAATAAGTGTTGAAAATAAATTAGTTTACTTATAAATATATGAAGCAGTATGTTGTATATTTCGCGATTTTTTAATCCATTGAATTTTTTTATCATAATTTTTCTTAGCAATTGGTCAAGTGAGTTTTGTTTTAAAATATCACTATTACTGGGTACGCAAAACCCTGATAAAGGCGTGGTCATCAGGTATACATAAGTATAAACATATTTGCAAACAAACTAATTCCTTTTTAAGTAAAAGCTTTTAGGTGACACGAAAGCAAATGAAACAAATATGTGTCGTACACGAGTAACTTGTTCAAATTTAGTCGTTATTCTCTCTAAATTATAATAATATGGTGTCAAACATAATCAATCCAATTTTATTAAATTTCAAGCAATCTTTAAAACCATCAGCGTTGCTTAAGCAAAAATTGATAACACAATGTGGAAAGTAAACCTACTCACCAACACAATGAGCAAAAGTCGTCCATTTAGTCACTATAACAACAAAAAAACACTCCATGCACTATTGACACTTGTCGAGATCTCAGAAGCAACAAAAATACTAACATAAAACTAAACACCCACCTAATTCACCCGCCCTATGACCTTTTTGGCCCTGTGACCCTTCGACACCTGAGGAACTAAACGCCGTCGTAGCTGGTGGAATTGTGTTTACATTTAGTTTTTATTGTTGACAATTGCTGACTTTGACGCAACAAACAATAGACAACCACTTGTCGGCGTGGGATGGGAGGAAAATACTTGCAATAAGAGTAACAGTATTAATTGAAAAGTGCAAGAAAAGACAAAGCGAGAAGAAATTACACAGAAAAATTCAATCCCATGGGTATCGTCAGCAATATCTACAACGAACACTAGTACTGACCTGAGCAAACCTCAGTTGTCAAGCATAGGTGCGATGTAGCATGTTCGAATGCACTCGGGTAGTTGCGATATGTCGCTATCGCCACCTGCTCCTGCTACCGTTACCTGAAGCATTGTCAGCATAGTTACCTCGGTTGTTGTAACAATTCTTTCACTTGTGTATGTGGGTGCATTGGAAACAAATATGGGTAATGTATGTACGTATGTCTGTGAATCATGTGTGGCACGTGTGCTTATCGCTGGTGTCTGCACACTTTCCATTCGGTGCAAGTGGCAGTAAGTGTGTATGTGTGACAAAAATCGATGCAGAACTCGTTGTTTTTTTTTCCCCCTTTTTTTGTTGCCACTAGAAAAGTAGTTTTCACAAAAAAAATGTAATTGAATTAAAATGTTGCTGCTGCACTTTCACCGTCTGTCTGGCAAAAAAATACACAAGCAAAAGACTTAGGAGCATATGCCAGGTTTGGCAGATTAAATACCGATTATGTCGACTAACGAAGCTATTTTGTGGCTTTTGCACAAAGGCTTGATGGGAGCAGCATTCATTAAATTAGATTCTGGTTTTGTGGTGGTCAAAGCGATGATTTGTGTGTTGTCGTTTAATTGGATGTTGGATGTAAGTAAATTTGGAGCCTATTGGAATTCAAAATCTGATTTTATCAGAAATTCTTACTAGTAATTGCGAGCGCTGAGATCACTAAGTATTTTTATGATAAACAATTTCAAGTAGAGTGTAGAGTCGGTACTAAATTACAAATTTTCTTACTTAAACTGCTGATGTGAAATTTTTTTCCATCACCTTTGTCTAGTCGACGGTGTCGCGCAACCAAAATAGCCCAGGTGCTACTGAGAGTGTTATGACGTAAATTCTCTTCTTTTTTTTTATATATTTTGCTAACAACTGACGCATTGCCGCACAGCTTTTCAACATTATCATTTGCTTTTAAATTACAATTTCGGAAGACCGTTTCGCTCAAATCCACTTTGTAAACTGAACTAAGCTGACGCTGCGGAAAGAGCTGAAACAGAGCTGATGCAGAGGCTTTGCAGATGTGTAAGCTGGCTTTGGAAGCAGGCTGCTGCTTTCCACCGTGTTGGTATTTGCGTTTGTCCAAGTGAACCCTGTCACTGTCAGTGATGCCTTATGGTTAAACTTGCTGACGCTGTTGATTTCGGTATCCTTGTTGATAGCTTTTTGACACGCCAATGTGTGCTTACGTAAAGCCAGAACTCTGTGGCCTTAGGTGAGTTTGACAGTAAAAGTTTTATAGAATTAATGCACAAAGAAGAACAAACATTACAAAATCTATAGTTAAAATTGTCCAAACAAGCTTATACTCATATCTAAATCCTCAAACAACATTCTCTAAGAAAAATTTGTATCGATATCAATTTTGCAAACTATTTTCATCACATGTAACTGAACTTACGGAATATAATAAATAAAATAATAAAATCTATACTAAACAATTCTCTTAATAGCTCTGGAAGCTCACTTTTATGGAAATATAAAAATTACAGATCAAACTGCATGTGGTGAAATGAATTATTTTAGTACTAGCATTTTGCATGCAAAGGTTTAAAGCTCTTTCAGTCATAGAGCTCAAGTAAAGTGAACAAATATATATTGTAAGCGTTTAAAAATGTAACAACAATGTAAGCAGAAGAAGCGAAAAAAGTACAGAACTCAAAAGGAAGGGTAATTGATGCAGCAAATGTGAGAGATGTCTGCGATTTCTGCCACTAAAATAACAACAAACGTGTCTGCGAGCCTAATGTATAACGAATGAAATTGTCTGCAAATTTTAAACTTTTAATTCCTCGCCCCAGCGGCTACCTTTTCCAAGTACCTCAGTATTGACACGTGACTCGCGCACAGATTCTGTAAATAAACTCATGCAGACACTAATATTTCTTGTTGAATTTAGTTATGTGCATTTAAAACACGGTTTTGCATGTCTATATAAATCATTAACAGAGATCCATTGCATATTTCATTTATAGCTGCAACAGGTGGTAGAACTCATTTCACGCAGGTAGTGCTCGTTCACACGTCTTTTCTAAGCTAATTTATATTACTACTCATTCGCATTTGACGCATTTGTATTGCGATAAGCCCCATAATGGCAACAGCGACAACACACAATTCGCTTTACAAGCAGGATGAAGAAAGTTTTGTAGATTTCTTTGTAATAATAAAAAAGAAAATAAAGATGCTCTTAGTCGTTGAAATTTTTGAGAATATTTGAACTCACACCTATCCAAATATGTTTATGTGCATTAGTCTAGACTGGAATGCATATATTAGGTTGTCAAAAGAGGCTCGCGGTAATTTCGCTAGTTGACGCTGAGAACGCGTAGTTCTAGTTTTATTTGTCGCGTAGGGTCATACGTTTTTGGAAATCTCATTTCACGTGTTTGATTGATTGTCGTTTCTTTCAAGTTGTTCGTGAGTTATAGCGTCGCAAACATGGAGCAAAATAAAGAGAAAATACAAAATCGATTAAACGCAAGGACAAATGTATGTTACATCCAGCCAACATCTTAATATGAATCATAGAAGGTATACAACCTTCACTAAGATTACAAATTAGTTTAATCAATGGCACTGAAGTCATCGAAATGAGGAACAAAGGACTCTCCGGCTCTAAGGAGGTAATCAAATTGGCAAGTACATTGTTAAAAACTCGGTCTGCCATAATAAAGAACCGATATCAATTATGTTTCATGCAAACAATAAATATAAATAATGTTAATTTTGAGAACCAAAATGGGCACTTTGAAAATGAGGAAAGGAGTTTTGAAAAGGCCACATTTTTTGCAGAAGTTAAGATGGAGAATTTCTAATTTCAGTAATCATCGCTGCGGATTTAAATTCGTCTTTTTGCTAGAAAATATCGTCATTCTATTGAAAAATCGGCTGAAATATAAAAACTTCCAAGGCCACTAAGTGTGAGTAAGAGGAGGAACATTGAATTTGCCTGAAGTTAATGAATGGGCCGAGCTGTATTTGTATTTCCTCACTTCATCAGCTTTACATGATTTTAACTAATATTTAATATTTACTTTCATTTGTGGACAAGCAATCGGCCGTTGGTACTCCTGAGGACTCGGTGTGCGAAATATAAGAACTGATGATATGAATGTGCTTTTGTGGCGCGTCTTCAAAAAGAACATCAGACGGGCAATAAATTAGTGTTCATGTACCTTTCTCTGATTTCCCCAATTTTTTTTTTTTTTTTTTTTGTGCTTTTATTATTATTTAAAGAAATTTCATTCTCTTGTTGATAATTATTTGCTTCCGTCACTTGGCAAGAGAGAAGAGCGTTTATTTTCGAAAATATGAAAAATGAAGTCTGAATTTAATAAAACGAAAATAACGCAATAAGCTAATTTAGTATTAGGAATACATTCACAAAGGAAAGTGAGATCTTATGCCGATATAAGAAAATATTTGTATACACGTAGGCAATCCGTAAAAAACATCTAAAGTACCAGAAGCGATGGCGTTTTAAAGCCCGTCTCAGAAGAATTCCAGGAAAATACAATTTAAATTAAATTCATTTCATTATTCATACAACTATGCATATATGGATTTTGGGTTTTTTCTCTATACTACCAAAAAATGTAACTTTATCTCTACATATAATTCATCGATTTCAACTTGCACAGCGCTCTATTAATGTAGTTTAAAACTAATACGCCTCCTCAGCTGCCAGTTAAACTCTCAGCATCCTTTTGGCAATGACTTACGACTTAACTTCAGCTCTTACTTGAAGTGACGGATGTGGAAGTCTTGCCTTCAAGCGAAATTTGTTTCTGTTGTTGGCATGTCATGTTGTCTGTTGTGCTGCTATTTGTTGTTATCTGCGTCGAATGCAATATTAATTAGAAAGTTAGACATTAACTATAGAAAATAACAGTAGATTATTATTCCCAGAAAATTATTAGAAATATACACAAAAATTCGAAATAAATTGGTGAGAGAATTTACGCTTAGAATATTTAAAACCGAGCGGCTTATATGCTTTCGATAGCAATCATTCATATAAATGTTCGTAGTTAAAATTTTGATAGTAGTTCTTGTCCACATACAGGTACGGTATTTTTATACTCTCGCAACAAAGTTGCTAAGGAGAGTATTATAGTTTTGTTCACATAACGGTTGTTTGTAAGTCATAAAAGTAAAAGAGTCAGATATAGAGTTATATAAACCAAAGTGATCAGGGTGACGTGTAGAGTTAAAATCCGGATGTCTGCCTGCCCGTCCGTCAGCCTGTCCGTCCGTCCAACCGTGCAAGCTATAACTTGAGTAAAAATTGAGATATCATGATGAAACTTGGTACACGTATTTCTTGGCGCCATAAGAAGGTTAAAACATATAAAGTGTCATAACTAAGCCATAAATAAAGATATTAAAGTGAAATTTGGCACAAAGGATCGCATTAGGGAGGGGCATATTTGGACGTAGTTTTTTTGGAAAAGTGGCCGTGACCCCGCCCCTACTAAGTTTTTTGCACATATCTCGCAAACTACTATAGCTATGTCAACCAAGCTCTATATAGTCATTTCCTTCAGGCACTTCCATATACAGTTCAAAAATGGAAGAAATCGGATAATAACCATGCCCACCTCCCATAGAAAGGTTATGTTGAAAATCACTACAAGTGCGTTAACCGACTAACGAAAAACGTCAAAAACACTAAATTTTACAGAAGAAATGGCAGAAGCGAGCTGCACCCAGGCTTTTTTTTTAAATTGAAA
The DNA here is from genome assembly GCF_001853355.1 of Bactrocera latifrons. Taxonomy (NCBI): domain Eukaryota; kingdom Metazoa; phylum Arthropoda; class Insecta; order Diptera; family Tephritidae; genus Bactrocera; species Bactrocera latifrons. Next base: position 208,894 of record NW_017536152.1, on the reverse strand, counting down.
ATGGGCGTAGCATCGCTTACTTATGGATCAAAAACCATATCTCAGGAACTACTAGGCCAATTTCAATGGAATTCGGTATATAATAGTTTCTTAACACCCTGATGACTTGTACAAAATATGGGTGAAATCGGTTCACAACCACGCCTTCTTCCAATACAACGCTATTTTGAATTTCATCTGATGATGTATAATATATACATTAGGAACCAATGATGATAGCGGAATAAAACTTTACACAAAGTAAAGCTTGAGCTGAGGTATCCCTTGTCGAAAAATGTTCATGATCGATCTCATAAATAGACTGAATACACTGCCTTTGGAATGAGTTCCTTATGTTTCTATATGCAGATATAAGTTATAACGATCGGTTTTGTAGGCGATTGCCACTGCATAAATTGATGTCTGTAGCGCGAGTATTTATACATATACATTCATTGTTCAAAATACTGCCGTCGCTGAAAGGTAGGGCTTCTCCACTTCAACCACTTCAATAGTCATTCATACACATACACATACACATACAAATTATATTTTAAAACTGATTAAAAGTCGGTGCTTTTAGATGAGTTTTATCAGAATGATTTTACGAACAGATTTATTTTGATGCTTCTTCTTTGCTTATGGAACTTTAGACTTTCTACACGGATGCTGGTGATTTATTTAAGATATTTTTCTAAAATAGTCCAAATTAGTGGGGACACAATTTTCTCTTACCACCCGATTAGTCTTCTCAGAGATACCTGCTTTACTATCTATCGTGAGCAAAGCTAGTGTACTATGTGCGACAAAGAGGCATAGCATTGCAGTGTCAACAGAAACATTTTTTTTTTACCAGAAACTTTTGCAATGGCTCCCTTCAGTGGTGTTTTGGCTTAATTTATATAAATTTGCTTGCGGGTTGAAAACTAAAGTACCATACTTCTGAGTAGCGGTTTCATGCATATATCTAGAAAAGGGAGAGCAAACGATTTCGTAAATTATACCAGAAAGAGATAACGAATGCTTTGTTTTATCATTATTAAATTGTAGTCGAACACAATAGGATAACTTAAATTAATTTGAAAAGTGTTGAAATTTCCAATTAATTCGATTTCACTGCAAACTAATTGAAGACCTTATTGCAAGCAAAGCAGCGATTACGCATTGCCAAAAAGTTCCAGTTCCGAATCAAAGTTATTGGCAATGGATGGAGAAGAGAATGGTACAAAGGTGGCGAAAGCTGGCCATTTGAAGAACTTGCGTGCTAGATGGGAGTTAAGCGTGGGAGGGGGCAGCACATAACTCAGTGCCAAGTGAAATGAAAAGCAAGCAGAGTTTGCAGCAGTAGTTAGAGGGATAAAACTAACCATTTCGGTTCGCAAACGAAAGTTATATCTTGTGGAGCCTATGTGGCGAATCGTCGGCTTCTCAGCTTGTACTGTGTGGTCGGAATTCTGTTTTGGATGCTTTGAGGCAGTTGTTACCATAGTATTTCTTTGTGCTAAATTCGTTGGCATTCATTGCTATTACACCTCGTAGCCGATTAATCAATGCCAGCACAATGCTGCGGAAAGTAAAGCCGGCAGAGGAATTGAATACCATATAACAAGGGAAGGAAAAAATTAAACGGTGAATTGGAAACCGTTTGAAATATGCTGTGTTGTCGAAAGTTTTATCTATTAACATAAATTTTCTAAATCTACTTCCATATTTTTGAACATATTAGGAAGAGCTTGCGTTTTAAAGTGTTCATCCCCACTCCATTAAAAACAACTGGCATTGGGTTTTCTGCGAAACCGTATTTAAGAACATTTATTCTAAGTTAGTCAGCGATATCTGTGTCTTCGAAACACATATCAATCACTTAAATTAAAAATATCCAAAAATATATTAAAGACATATAACTTTCTGTGAATATTGCTCAAAGTTGTTGTTTAAGTATTAATAATTGAATGAAATGGTCCGTGTGCGACGTAACTGCATGGACTACTAAACTGATTGTTTGTTGCATATATCAACAAGATCACGATGATGAGTCGATGCCAGAACTGGAGTAAAAAAATGTCATTGTTTGGTAATCTGCTAAGATTGATATACTGATAACTGCCACGCCCAAAAACTGACGTCATTTAAAAAATATGAAATATCGAATGTGGTATAAGAAATCTGGCTTAGAAGTTACTACTACTATAGTACAACTAAGTTCCAAACCGATTTATATCTTAAACTAGAATCCTGAAACTTCCTTCATCATATTGTTAAAAAGTTTATGTTTTTTTTTTTTTTTTTTTTTTTTTTTTTTTTTTGAGCATTCAACAGACTGCGTAATGTATGATCACATTTTCAGAGCAGAGAGATCTCCTCACATTCTGGCGTGCACATTTAAAATTTACTTTTTCTTAAACTTCTATCCACCCAAAACCCAATACTTTGACAAATCGCGCCATTCCATTGGCCATTTACATAACTTCAATTGAGTCTCAAACAATTTTATTACACCCTCAAGATTCTCTTGTCGGCATAAGTATGTGCGTTTGAATCTGCTTACAATATTGAAGCATTCTATGTCACTCCCATTTTCTTGTTTCTGTCAGTATCTTTGTCACTTTCACTGATGCAATTTACGTTTTATTTTCTAGCCTGGTTCTCCCGCCTTCGGGCACTTACACCGAAATTGAATTTAATGTCACATTCATCATATTTTTATGACAACTATGCTCCTGACGGCAACACTACATTTTCCGCAATTCACCGTCGAGAGTACCGCTTTGTGATTTCTGAAGGGTGAACGAGGGTGCGAAACTGTAAGTGTGTGTGGCAGCTATGCGCCAGTAGATCTTTCATGCTCCGCAAGCAAACACGCAAACAGTGAGCATTTGAAAAGAAGAACGTGACAATTTAGTGACAGTTTCCTGGAGTCCCATTTTCAAAATTTTTAAACGTATTTCGCCAAATCTGTTCTTGTAAGAGTAAATCACAAAGCGATAGCGTTTCAGTCATGATACTAAATTGTTACTTCTCAGGACCAATTTTGAGGCTTTAGAAGTAAATAAATGCTCAATTTTACAAACTAAAAATTCTTAGAGATTCAGAAGAATATTTAAGGTGCCGTTCTTAACATTTTTTTTCCTTGTGCATTTTTCCTTTTCTATTAATTTTATTAATTCGTATACATATACACATAATTCTTCTGGAAATGAAATACCTAATAAAGAAATTGCAATTTTGTTGAGCTCATATTCTTCTTTTGTAAAGCTAAGTGTTATTAATGAAGTTGTTTCTCGCATTTACTTATGAAATTGTTGAAAGAATACTTAAGATTTGGTTTTCATTCTCCGGGGTTAAGCAAAGTCGCCTTTAGTAAGCTATACAAAACCATAAATTCGCAACCCATTATCACTTTTATCATTTAACAATAATACACGTACAATATGCACGTGGATTCGAATTAACTAAGCTTATGGGATTTTGACTAACATTTGCGTGAGTACAAAACAATTTGTTTCTTCAAAAATATTCGGAAAATAAGAAGGTTTGTTGTGCTTAACTAAATGACGTCAAAACTGCTCATTTCTCGGACAATTCAATGACTTCGCGAAATGAAGTGCTTGCTAAGTCGTTTGCTAATATTACATTTAGCTTTTAAGACACTTTATTTATAATAAATTATATATAGCTTATATGTATTTGCCTTCATAGATTAATATGTAATTGGAGAAAAAAACATTAGTATTTAGTTAGTGTATGAAGTCTATGCTTCTGAATTAAGTGAATAATGGCAAAATGCAATGTAAATTTGGCTGACGTGGCGTATACGCAACACAAATTGCATAACCAACTACAAACGTGCTCACAAGCTGCCGGCACAAGCACTTATGCACATGCATATGTGAACGTGCGGCATCTGCATAAGCGCGAAAATGCGAGTTTCATAGAGAAAGTGCAATATGCATGCAACAATCGACGTGCAATAATTCTTGGTACACCCCAACTTAAAATACTTCCCCGCTTACATTTGCATGTATTTTATTGTTTCCTGTAGTTGGAAACAAAATATGATCACACAGCCCTACGTGTTATGGCATCGCGGTCGTAGAATATACTTATTTTTACTTCTTGCAATTTTTTGCTCAAATTTATCAGTCCTTGAATAATATTACATACATTACCTCTAACGGGATTTGAAGAAATTTCAACATAAAATTCTTGAAGCATATTTTTCAGTAGTTTTATTAAGATTTAATAATAAAATGTTTTCTGAGCCGTCGATATAAGTTGTTGATATAAAATATTTCATGTCAGCTGTGAAATGGAACACTCACTTCAGATTCGCTACCTAAAAATCAAATCTTTGACATTGTGGTTTTCTTCTTTCACAAACTCAGCCACCTTACACAATGCTTTTTAAACACTTTGTGGCAATAATCGCAAATAACTGCCGCTCACCAGTCTTAGACCAATCACCTAAATAATAATAGACACACAGAGCAAAACGCACAACACTTGCAACTTGTTTCACAAGTGTAACAAAACGTAGAAATGCTATGTCGCCACAATCTCGATATTAGAAGAAAACAACGGAGATGACGCTCCACCAGAAAACGCCTAATGTCCCGCTCATTTCCTATCTTCTTCGGTAGGCGCTGAGTCACAAACATAAAATCCATAAAAAGTGACACTTTTGATTTTCACACTTTTTAGTTGACTTGCCGCAATACTTCTCAAATAGCTGGGATTCATATAACTGCAAATTACAGTAAACAAAACGGATATTTCAAGGTCTGTCCCTGGAAGTGGCGGTGTGTGTTCGTGTGCATGTTGGTGATAGTAAAAACACTTTCTAAAAGTTGGAAAATATAAATGAGTGTGCACGAAAGGTCGTCGTGTGAATTATCCGCAGTGAGACAGCGAAGTTGGCTCTCGTTGCGCTGGGCATTGTGAAGTTTTAGCTGAAGTAACCTTTGAGACCTTTTGCTGAACTTCTGTGTTATCTGAGCATTGTGCTGAGCGACAGGGTTTGAGAACTCTTTCTCATTTATTATGAGCTGTAGCATTTAATGGTGCAGCAAAGAACTTTTGCGGTATTTGGAAATAAATTGAAATTATATTTTAAAGATAACTGCATAAAATCCATAATATATAACCATTTGTAGATCAGAAGTGTTAGGCTTTTCAATGGCAGAAACGGTTTTTTATATATGAAGAGGGAATTAGATCCTTACATAAAGTCACAACTAAAGAAAAATTTGTAGAAATTGTCCCAATGTCACCCTCATTATTTTAAGTAAACAAAACAACCTTAACTTCAGTAAGTGCTTTCACTCAACTCTTTCTGCACCTATATCTGATGAAAGTAAGGTGGAAATACTTCCACATAGATATTAACGAAGACTTCAAAGCATTTACTTCGATTCCATAAAACACAGTCATTAAAGCTGCCATTGTTATCAGCTACAGCTTCACTTGGTGTTAACGATGGTAATTTTGGTAGTAGATACTTTCACCATTGGCCAATAGTTAAAACCTTAGTGAAAATGCTTATCTCCAGATTTACAGTAATATATATATAGACACGAGTCAGAAAAGCACTAAGCTCGTAACTTCCAACTCGCGAAAGCAAACGCAACCGTTGGTGAATGAATTCGCAGTACTTATATACATGTAGTTTATTTTTCATTGCAAACCAAGAGATTATTTTTATTACTATGTTGTTTTAGGTATTAGTAATTTGTAGAGTCATTTAGGGGCATTAGAAAACCCAGTGGGGTGTTTGTAATTATTAGACGTTCAGTGTAAGAGTCGGAAATGAACCTTCATTTTTACGAGCATTAACTTGCTAGTAACTTTGCAAAGCATAAATAGTAGCTAATTGGCGACTCGTCGGTCCTCTTCTTATCCTGCAGGCTTTTGGACTTGTTTTTATATTTATTTAATATCAACCACGCTTATAATAACGAATAGCCAAAACCAAGCAAAAACTGGCTGAAACTTCTTGTATAAATGCGGCTGGGTTTCCACACATAGAATGCGGTATTGTAATATTTATCGTCATGTTTCACTTCATTTTGGCCTTTAAATGACTTATTCAGCGAAATGTATTTTTAGTGCCAGCCTGGCATAATTGTTTGCATCTGAGAAGTCAGTCAGTGCAGGTGTTGCAGTGTATCGCAATGGTTGAACGCCTTTTTCAGTGATTTCGCAACATTTTCGCCAAAGCACCCATGCGGGTTTACTTTTCATCTAATTGTTTAGAACGCACTATATTTTTCTCATTTTAAACATTGCATATTACTCTCTTAAGCATCTGAATTAACTACATTCCAAAAACGAGTGTCTCACCAATCTAAAACTCTATAATTTTGTAATGTATTTCTTTCCTTTTTGAATCACCAAAACTACAAGCGCAGCAATTAAATGCGCTTTTTGGCTTACCACTGCAGCTCAACGAAGTGTGCAACATCCACTTTACTTCTTTCGCCGCTGTAAATACTCAAATTTCAACATCACTCAACGGAACAAACACTCACACTAACTTGCTTATTTAATAGTTTTTAGCGCGAAATTCCAGACAAGCGCCGACAATAATACCGTCGCTTATTTGCTCAGCTCAGCGAAGAAAGAAGTGCTGAAAAGGAATGAAAAAACTTCAGTTTGTAAAGTTTGCTGTAATATTTTACAAAAGAAACTTAGAGCGAAGCCGTCGTAATCACCAGCATTTACGTTCGTGCACAGGCAACCGAGAAAGGGTGTGAAGCAATAAATACCAACGGACTTTCCAAATCGCGCGTTCCTTTTGATTTTGTTCCATATTTTTTGATTGCGCGTCATTGTCGCCCAAAACCAAAGCTGCCAGCTTTTCGATCGGGTTAACCGCGCAAACTTTACAAATATTTACAATGTTCTTAATATATTGCCCCCTCGCAAGACCCTTTTCATCCGTCATATTTATTTCTTTTGCAGCAACTCTGGTTATTTAATTTCTAGCACAGGTACCCCGTTTTTCGCCTGCTTTTTTCCATAATTCGTGCCAATTTTTTTCACAGTTAAAATTTTTATAATTTCACTTTTACACTTTTTCCACAGATTTATAGTTGATTATTTATTATTTCTTGTTCTTGCTCCCACCAGAAGTCAAAAACGTAGTTAAGTAAAAAGAGTTGACTGCTCATTCTCCCCATTACACTGATTTTTAAAAGTAGTGGAGAAATCTCACTGCATAAGTAGAACAGCTATTGTGGCAATAAAGATAGTTTGACTCTTTAATTTTTTATTTCACCATACCGCTTTTATAATTCAGTTTCTACTTTTATTCACCGCTTTCTTTAGTTATTCCATCTGCAGTAAACTATTCTGGTGGAACGGTCTAAATAGGTTCATGTATTTTTGCCAAATAGTAGACAAATCCCACCAAATTGAATGGACATCTGCAAGAAGTTTTTGCTCAACTGCTTAATTGGCCATTTGTACAGCAGAAGTAAACGGAACTCAACTGATACAAATTTCTATCGAAGTGTTGAGTCTGTCCGCCGGAATTGTGGTAGATGGATTGGCTTCTTACTAAATAGTGCCAAATTTCGCATTTCCTCCCGATTCAACGAAGTACGACGCGGCACACCAGGGCGTATGAGCAACATTTCTGCTTTAAAGAAATTCCTATAAATTTCGTTTCCAAGTGACCAGTCCAGCTGGATTCTGCGTTTTGAACATTTTACATAAAATTCACAATAAAAATACACTTTGCGCAACTGAAATCGACTTACTTTCAATATACTCATAGCAGTTCATTCAAATGAGAAAGGTGAGCTGCACTTGCAAGACGCAAATGTATTCGACCATCTGTGACCACTGGAGCCTGGTGCAGTGACAAAAGCGTAATCACAGTTCGGTTTCTGTTTGCCCATGATTCCCGCCTTATTGTTCAAGTGATGGTGCAATCATCTGAATTCACTTTTATACCTTTGGGATCTTTTCACCCACCTTACATAGCTAACCCGAGGCTCCTCACTTCACCGATGTTCAAAACCATATTGCATTGACTTTTGAATCGACAGGCATTCAATTGATTTCAGTTTGAATTTGTTGTAATTTGCGTTTTCACTGCGAAACGTTTCATAAGTCGTCATAAGAGCTAGCAAAAGCGAATAAAACGAAATGAAATCCTCAACAATGTGCAATTTAACAGCGAAGAGGCAAAATTTTCTTTCGCCTTTTTAGACAAGTCATATGCAAAGTGAAATGAAAACTGCAATTCAAATCAAGCATGATGCCTTGAATTGGCCAAAAAGTCTGGTAATCATACCAAATATTGTCAGTGGATGTAGAGTCTCACTCGTGACAGTGGGAATAAAGCAGTGGTTAGATAAGCGATGACAATTTTATAACCACGCAGTCCGGATTTTCATCCCAAAGCAATTCTATTAAATAAAACCTCAGGCGATGGAGCATGTAATTTTGAAATGCGGCAAAGAAGTTTTTAGCCAAGTTATCATTAAATAAAGCAAGGAAATAATCTTAATGTTGGAACATCCCCTTAATTAATGTCTGCATCTTCAGCTAAGGGTTCTAAATAAGGAACTGTTTGATGGTCTCTCGCTAACTGAATATTATCACATTATACATTACATTAAAGATAAACAAAGCTGAGTTAAGTATGCATTCCTCTAACAAAGCTCGATGAAATGATGACGTTAGCAGGTTTGAATGAGCTAGTTGCAACTCCACATAAATATTGTTATCCTAGCTTGGAGAGTTGGTGTCGTTATAATCGACGTTGACCATATTGGATTGCATATCTTTATCTCTAGAAGAGTCAGTTTCTTGACTCATTTTGCATTACAGAAATGCAATGCAAAATTTTCAGTCATTTTAATAGAAAGTAATTAAGCAAAATATTCTCAGTAAGAAACATCCAAATTAATGGAAATATATTCAATTTGTCAGGAAGATTTTTTAAGAAAAAAACAAGTAAATTACCCTGCCTGCTTGAGTGCGGAGTGCGTCGAAATTGGAATTTTTTTGATATTTTTAATAATATTCACTGCGGATAATAAAGTAATATGCGGTTGGTAGACGTGTGATGCCATTAACGTTACTGATGTCAAGGCTATATTTTTTGTACTCAGCCATCATCTTACAGCGTCTCGGTCTCCACAACTATCAACTTGGCTGACGCTGCAAAGTAAAAATCTAGAACATAAGAACTCATGAATTAATCTGGTAATAAGAGACTTTTCGACTCAACATGCTCAAATTGGGCAAAATAAGAGCAGCAAGGAATGCTTTACTCCCTAGAAGCATTTTAGAAGCTTCATGAGTCGATTTGAAAACTTAGAAATGAAAGAATACGTTAATTGCTTTAATACACGCCAGCGATTTTTAATGGCTTATGAATAGAGCAGAGCACACAAAGAAGTTTCGTTGCACATGCAAAGTATATAAGAACGGAGTATGTTAGCGCCACATACAAATTATGTCACATTACAAATTATGCAAAAGGCTTGAGCCTTTTCATAGACTATTTCCATGGCCTTACACTACACAATGATACTCTGTGGGCATTCTAAATCGGTCCAACACGGCTGTGCCTGAACACAAAATTTGCATGGGCAACGATTATGGCAGTCAACAGCACGTCGAAAACGAAACTAAAGGCAGCATAATATACTGCTGTGACTGCTTTTGCTTGAAGATACGTTTGATAACATGTATCCATAACAAAATGCTATTTTGATTGAAACTTTCGCCATTTGGCGCAGATTGTCGGCATTAGTCGTAAATATCTGAAAACTCAAGGCTGAGCTTTACTTGAAGAACCAGCGTTCATGTATTCCGGCATATGAGGGTAGAAAACCATTTTGGACTTTAGTGTAAATTTGAAGGGATTATAAGGCTATATTAATAAAGAAAATGTAATTTTTAAATATCTTAAAGATAAATTAACGCAGTTTTGTTTAATGTTTTAGCATCGGCGTGAATAAAATTGTGAGTAATGTCAGTCAAGTTAAAGTTGCTCGTAAAGCAACTATTTTCTGCACATCATACCTTCCTCTTCCAGTAAAGTCCCAAATTTAGCCTTTCAACTGAGGGGAGTTAAGCAAGATGCAGTTTATTCTACAAATTAAACAACTTGCATTCTCATATGGGATTAAAATACTCCCATTTCAGAAATGTGCCATCAAACATATTATATTTCCTTAATTCTTTAATCTGATAATCACCTCCATGAAAGCTTAACAAAATTAGTTGAAGGAAACTCAAATTATTCTGTAATAACTCTAGGGAGATTTCTACAAAAGTTTTGTTCAAATGTGCACAATTTACACATGAAGCCATAGGCAAATTCGATGGCAGTACTTACACAACTACAAATGTGTCTTCATTATCATTTATACAAGGCGTGCACCTAACTTTCCCTTGAAAAATTTGCCATTTTGTAAATTTCTATGACGTTGAGTTATTGGCTCAAGTATAGTTGTCAAACAAATGTAAAAGTGAGTTCAACAAATTGCCATTAGCGCAAACAGAATAACGATATATTATAGGAAAGCATATAGGAGTGGTTTACATGATTCAAACGAAGTATAAATTAGCAACAATAATCGTTTTGGAAACAACTTTATCGCACAGATTGAATGGATTACCCAGCAGACACTTCTCATTGGGGCAAAAAACGTTGTGATAAAAAGTTTACAGTTGATCGGCAAAAGCAAATACGAATTTAGGCACTTCGATTCAGTTTACTATGATTAAAGTGTTTTGAAACTGGTTTTTACTACATAACCAGAACATTTACTCTTTTTTCTATACAAGACAACATTTCTAACATTACAATTTAGCCTGAGCAACAAGTTTTAAGTGCATTGACTAATCTTTAATTAATTTAACATTACAAGAGTGGTATAGTTTGGGCTGCCTTTGGGAAGCATACCTATTACACTTTAAGCAGCTGAGGAGGTGGATATACTCAAAAAGGTATATGTACATGATTGTACTATATGCGTTTCTTTGATAGAAACCCGAAGAGATGGCATATTTATTATATTATCGACTAATGTTGCATCGTATCACTTGTGATTGCACGTAGTTGTCACCATAATTAAAGTAACTTTCACATGTTTGCATCATGCTGTCTAAGTGGAAATCCGTTTCTCAAATTTGCTTTAGCTCTCATTTTAGGTAGCTAATACGAAAAGGTACACCGAACATTGGTTAGTCGAAAAAGACGTTTCAGTGCTACCAATCACATTGTGTCATCAAAATTGAATTTAGGAAAGTTGAAAAAAGTTACAGCTTTCTAAAAGTGAGTGAAAAATTAAAAATTTTCTAAAATTTAAATTTTTTGTGTAAAAAGGGAAGAATGCCATGCAAGCCACCAATGAAATTTGTGAAGTTTAGGGAGGCGATGCTGTATCAGTTCGTGTAGCTTCCTTCACTTCTGTTCTGAAAATTTCCAAATTTTAATTTATACTGATGAAAATTTTGCACTAATGGAAAAAAGTCTCTAGCGGAAAAATAGCGAAAAGTGCTCGACCAAAACGGTACATATTTGTTGATTTATTTATTAGTATAAATAAAAAAAATATTTTGGAGTTTTATTTAAAATACGAAAAGACTTTTTCGACTAACAGTATATATGCAGTGCACTATATGTGGAGTCACATGCATAGTTAAGAAATTAATTTAGATAAGATTTAAAAAACTTTAATGTCAATGCCTCGAAAATTTTTTGGAACAATTTCAATTAAAATCACTTTTGCCTCCTCACTTAGTCACATGATTATACTTGAGGCCATTTGCAAGCAGACAGAGGCTCTCAACATGTTTGTTTAACCGCGTAAGCAGCCATAATTTTGCTAATTTTAGTACGTAGAGAAACCAACAACAACAACACGATGCCTACGGCTATAGTGTCAACGTTCAAATAACATAACAAGTGCCTTTGTGTGCATAAGTAGCAAAAGCCACAACCACAAAGATGGCTTTAAGCGCAAAATGGGGGGAAAGAGAAAACATGCGAGAAGCCTTGTGAAAGTAGTAAACTAACGCTGAGCTGTGCATTTGCCATTACACGCACACTTGAATCTCAAAAACGAATAGTTATGTAAATAACAACTGTAATTGTTTTAGCGATATTACCCAGTATCAAAAGCTCTAAGTTTCCTATTCCTAAAATGAAAAAACAAAATTAAAAAACAAAAAATACTAGCCATAAACTTGTTAAACTTGCGTAAAACTGCATGGAGTACTAAAAACACTAGTTTAGCATAACCTACTCTCATATTTATGACCGAGTTGTGCAATATACTCGTAAGTATATACATACTAGAGGCCCGTCGACGCTTCACTCTGGCTGAACTATAAATGATACTACTACTACTACCATCTATGTGATTTCTATTAGTTGGAGTATAACTATTAGTTAATGCGATATAGCAATTTTGAGAAGCAACTTGTGTTAGTTTACAAATAAAATGGATCATAAAGCATTTTGTGTGTTAATAAATCATTACTTTTTGGGGGAAAATGCTATTCAATTTGGGCTCAGGAAAATCCACCGCTGGAAAGACATTTGCTTAGCTGAAAATAGGCGAAATGAGCACCGAGGACAGTGATGCTTTAAAGAGGCGAAAGCTCTGTGCAAAGTAGGTGCTTCACAAGTTCTTTATCGTAATAAAACGGAAATTTTGCGTCGGTGTGTGACAACAGAAACATACCTCCATCATTTTCCATTGGAGTTCAATCGACAGTCATTCTAGTAAACAGCACATGATGAAGCGGTTCTTAAGCGTGGATAGACGAAAAAAGTCGGCTGGAAAGGTTATGACATCAGTCTTTTGGGATGCACGTGGTATAATACAAGTCAGCGACTTAGTGAGCCAGTTATAGTCTATTTCACTGCGTATTTGGTTGCAGTTCTTTTCTACTATTCCAAATACTTAGCAGTTGTATTATTTTTGAGGAAGAATCTGCTTAAGATTGTACGCATATATTCAAATGATTCCTACAAACATCAATTTTGAAAAAATGCCTATGATATGAAATATAATTTTTGTATTTATGAGTTAGATTGGATTCTAACGTGAAGAAATGAAGAGTACCCTATGTCCATACCCTGGTTCTACACCACCTAACCACCAATTTACAGCCGAATCCTTTCAGTCGTTCCTGAGTTATAAATGGTGTAACTAACACAACTTTCTTTTATATATCGGGTGATTTTTTAAGAGCTTGATAACTTTTTTAAAAAAAAAAACGCATAAAATTTGCAAAATCTCATCGGTTCTTTATTTGAAACGTTAGATTGGTTCATGACATTTACTTTTTGAAGATAATTTCATTTAAATGTTGACCGCGGCTGCGTCTTAGGTGGTCCATTCGGAAAGTC
>NW_017536152.1:189096-194941 GCF_001853355.1 Bactrocera latifrons | reverse complement strand
AGCATCTTTCTCTTTGACACCATGTCTGATATCCCACGTGATCTGTCAAATACTAATGCATGAAAATCCTAACCTCAAAAAAATCACCCGATATATAGATATGCTTAAAATATTCATAAATTTATTTAAGTGCAGAGTAAATTTTTTTTTTCTGTGACAACAGAATACGAACTCGTTAGTAAAATTTATTTTCTTTCAAGCTAGCGCAATTTTCTCACATCCATGAGTACATGCAAAATATATAAATGGTTTTCAACGGAACGTATTCTTGTAACACAAAACCTTTCACCGCAAAACCAATTATTTTAACCTACTCACAACAAAAACAAAATCTCTATTTTGCTGAGAACATCTGAAAGCACTCTGGTGCTTGTGTATATGTTTTTTCAATTTTAACTTTTTCCCATTTTGGTTTTTCCAACAGGTGATAGCGACGATGTTCTCCCGATGAAGTTTGTATAGATGGATTTTGGGAACATGAACAGGAAATGGTGTCCAGATATTCGGCAATAAAGAGCTTGAATAATTTTAGTCTGATTTGAAAGATGTTTGGTCACAAGGAGACTTTAGAATTGTTTTGCATAGGAAGTGGGCGTGGTTGTAGTCCGATTGCGCTCATTGAAATATGGAAAAATAATATTATATGACACATCAAATTTGGTCGCTATCGGTCAGGTCCATAGATGTGGGTTTTTACCTTAATGTGGACTGTTATTAAAACAATAGCTGCCATACAAAGTGATCGTACAAAATCAAGTCCTAGTATGTACTTCTTTGTCTAACAAGATATTTTCACAAAATTTGAAATGGAGTATTGTCCCAGGCAATATTACAAATTACTCATAATTTTTTCAGATCGGACTAATCAACCAAGATAAAGATATTTTTATGTCCTTTTGTACAACAGAAACGCAAATGTGTTAATCTTTTCTCGATTGTCAAAAATATGATTTGAGACAACAGTGTTTTTCTTAATAATTTTACTCTCAGTAGACAAATACGAAAGCAATTTGCACATACGCTGGTCTACAACAGTCACAGTCTTTACCCATAAGTCCCAAACAATTTTTAAATGTAAACGCACACCAAAACCAAAGTTCCCTATTATTTTCTCCTTACATTTGTACAACTACAAAATCTTTAAAAACATAATGTTTTTACGTCATTATATTTAGCATACCCTAAGCTGAATACCCTGGTAGCGAGTTCTTTACATCTATAAGTGGAACGATTATTTATAATTATTTCTCTTTTAAATAAATAAATAAATAAAAATAAAATATTTAGCATAGTGTTGGTATTTAATCATATGAGCGGTTTGTAGTGTCACAAGCAAACCAAATGTGTCTTCATGTGCTTTCCTCTATCTCACAGCTTCTTCCGCTGGAACGTGGATTGCGTAAATTTTAAGCACTGGGGGAGTTTTGTTATAATTTTAATTAAGCCAGTGTAATTTACTGCTTTCGTGAGAATGTATTATGCCTCCTTACCTGGCCACGCCTCTTCTGTACTCGCATTAGTATCCCTCAGCGAAGCAAAGCAATTTAACAAAAGGCAATCTTCGATTTATGCATTCACATAATTTTTGACATATGAATAAAGCGCAGACAAAAATCTTTTCAATTCTACTTCCACAAATTGCGCAAATTACTGACAAGAAAAATCAAAATCAACACTCATTATGCCTCATAATCGCATTAAAAGCTTTCTGAATTAATTTAGAATATAAAGCAAAAGCCTGTGCTGATTTCTCAGTACAAAGCAGTGGATGTGAAATAGAAAAGAACACTAACAACAGTATGGTTGCACTTGGTTGCATGGATGTATTTTCTCTTACATGTGCTGCCAACCCTCTGCAGATCTTGAATTATTCAACACCGAAGAGCCGTCGGCTGTTAATAGTGTTTACTCTGTTGATTATAAGCCATGAATGATGCCAACACATAACATATGTATGGGAGGAGCTAGAGCTGTCCAGCAATCGAAAGGAAAAAGAATATTACGAAAAAGCAAAGTGGCTAGTTGCAGATGAAAAACTAAATATTGCGTATTATGTTATGTTAAGTTCTCGACTATCTTTTTTCACTCAAACATTTGGTATGTTTTCAGTCATGTTATGTAAACGTCGTGATACTTAATCTCTTCGCGGCTGCGAAGGGACTTTCGAAATCACTTTCCTTGTAATTCATAATCATTTTGGATCTAAACAACATTACAAGAATGTGTGTACTTATTTATGAACACAAAAAATATACTTACTGTTTTGGAAATTGGACCTGAATATTAGTGGATAAAATTGAGCTAATATTTTCAATCAAAATTCATATTTGAAATAAGTACATGTTTTAAGCACCTTTCTCCGTCTTCCTTGAACTTATAGCAATGTCATTGATTCCCAGATCTTATAGATCTTTGACTTATAAATCCTTGAAAATCTTAGTCCTCCTTTTAATCTTATCTAGAGTTCTATTTTCCGTTTTTGAGCATTGAGCTTTTATTTTTGTTGAGACTTCAGTTAATGAACTCAATGAATTTCATTTCCTTGCTGTTATATTTGACCTCTTCCTCAGATGCAGGTGCTAGAAGTTCTGAGTTAATGCAGTTCACTAAAAAGGGAAATCTTAGTTCAAAATCTTTATTAAAGATACCATAATGAACTTACTCTTCCCCACAGGAACACATCTCACCATACTCACCTCAACTGAACCGTTTGCCAGATGTCTAAACTCAAATTACACACGATCCTATTTCATTCGAAGTTGCCAATCAACTTTCTTTATCATGTGACATGTAAGCATTTTAATATGAGCTTTTGAGGTCTCGTGATTGTCTCCAATATGTAATGGCGGCACATAGTTTAATTAAAGAGTTACCCTGGTACCCCTTAATCATAATTTTGTATTTGTCGATTTGAATTAGTTATTGTATTAGAATTAGTTTTCGGTGTGCTGGCCGGTGCTGGGCTTAAGCGAATAAGCAACATTTGCATGCAGTCACAGGACTCTACTATTTGAATATTTTAGTGGCAAATATTTACATTTGTGTCTGTTTGAGTTTTTGTTAGTCTGATTCGCAGCTTTCATTTAGTTGGGAGAGATGCGTGTTGTTTACTTTCGGGAAGAGGAGTAAAAAGAAAGTATTTGCTGTTGTTCTTTCACCAGCTATATAAATATTTACGCAAATGTGCTGCTAATTACGAAATGTTGATAGAATAATGAAATGGGCTTAGAAGGAACAATATCAACAACAAAACCAGCTCGGCGCTATACATCTAAAATAGAAACAATGTCTGTGAGTGCATATGTGTGGGTATGAATCTGAATTTTATTTGAGTCCTTGAAAAGTATAAATCATAAAGGGTGGCATCTTTTCGATCTATAGAAATAGTTTTACTTTCGAATTTCGGTAATTTATCCGCCGGTATGGTAAAAGCTTTAGGAGCGGCGGTACTGCAAGGTCGTTTCATTGGAATAATCTTGGTTATTGGCAAAGCATATTTTGGCGGGCTATTATGCAGAATAACTCCGCGATTTGCATAAATTCAGCAAGAATGAAGAACTATACAACTTTTATTTTATTTTCAACTCCTGTATTCGCTCAGTGGTTTTCTATCCGTTATATAATTTCCATACATTTATATTTTCATTGTATACTATTCCTTCATACAAGTTTTCCAACGGAGTTCTTGCCTCTCTTCTTGTCACTTTTCTTTTGGGCCAAGCTTACTGTGTCCACTCATTTTAAGTATGTTGAGCTGCGTTTACATATACATACGTTGCTCAGTTGTTTCAAAGCTCGTCCACCGCCACCTAAATTCCGAAAGATTTTACCGTTTTACCACAGGGCCTTTGTTATGTTCTACAAATTCCTTTGTTGTAAGCGCTGTATCGTTGACATTGGTCAGAAGTGATGGCTTTTAATGGAATTCTCATTTTCTGATTCTGATTCTGATTTCGAGGCGAAAATTTGTAAATCTTCACAGTTTTTTGGCCTTTATTTGAGTTTTGTCTCAGGTGGTGTTTCTTCAGGTAGATTTTGCTAATGGTTTTAGTCCAACGCAGTTTCTGTTTTCCAGGTATTTCCATTATTCCTCTTAGTCGGGCCCGGAGAATTTCTCAAAGTAAGGCCAATCCCCCATCAACTTTGGGAACTGCTAAATAACCACTATATCTCATCTTTGCGGATCAGCCGTACTTATGTATGTTAGTATGATTCTATTATGCTTAAAACACGTCTCGAAAGGTAGCTTAAATGATGTCCTGTGTCACCAGGACAATTTCAATTTTAATTGAACTAGCAGTCCGAAAAAAATGTCATTATCTCATAACTATTGCAGCAAAATGTATCAAACACAATTACAAACCTTTTCATTCTCAAATTGCACCTTAACATCCAAAAGAAATGTAGTAAACAATATTAAAAACTAGTGCTCTTTAACAGAAATATTCAACGCACTCATAGATATGTAATGGGAAGCAGAATTTAAAATAATTAACGGACTAATCGGTTCATTAAGTGTTGAATATTTCGCCGTCTCTCCTATTGATCGAAAACTGAAGGTTTTCACCAGAGCTTCTAATGATGATGAAATGAGACCCATTTGTCTTATTTGCCCTCAATAACATTTCATAACATTTTACAACTAGACTTGATCAAAAATTGTAAATTAAATTACTAGTCGAATCAGTTACTCATTAAGTGAAATTTCGTCGTATCTAAAATTAAAAAACTGGGACTTTAGTATTTCTCAACTCAGTGTTTGGCAAACCACATTTTCAATTTCCTTTACAAACCAACAAAGTCACTTTAGTGAGTTTTTCCTAAAACCAAAGCTCACGTCACATTAATCAGCTGGTAGAAGCTTAGTTGCTTRGMCAAACCAAATAATTACACTTGCGTGTTCGACAAATGCAATTTCTACAAAATGCTTTTTGCTGAAGACTACTACTGCTACAGTAAAACATAAATATTGAGACTTTTGCTTTCTAGTCACAATAAGACTGGACCGCCCACAGTTTCGTTTTCCACCACAAAAAGTTTTCACGTGAAA
This sequence comes from Bactrocera latifrons, assembly GCF_001853355.1. Lineage (NCBI taxonomy): Eukaryota > Metazoa > Arthropoda > Insecta > Diptera > Tephritidae > Bactrocera > Bactrocera latifrons. The sequence goes on along the minus strand of NW_017536152.1, from coordinate 189,891 downwards.
TATTGCAATGGAAATAATGCTAATGCCAAAATATAAATTAACAAGTGTGGCATGTAGCCACGCGAGTGGTAACCGCAACATACCGCAATTTCAACTTGAGCAACTTTGACTACTCAACCCATTTTTTTTACGGCTGGAGCGAACAGCCAAAATCAAATATTTATGCCAAGTTTATACACTCCGGAGTTGTTGGCCTCGCGTATTGCATCCTCACGTGGCGGCGCCAAGGCGTCTATCCAACCAAAGGATAGCTAACGAATTTACAGCAATTTGCAACTAGGAACAAATGTTTTAAGCGCTACTCTGTACCATTTGTATGCGATTGGCTTGCCAATATTTTCGCCATAATTCGCGTTTTCGGTTAGCCGCCAAACGGCAACATTTAGTCACTGAGTAAATCTCGAGTTTGTGAAGTGAAGTGTCAGCAAGTATATTGAAGCCGAAGTGGATAAATAAATGCCCGGATGACTCTTTGTAAGTGAGCATCATCACTTACTTAAAACAACTCATAGCAGCCGCAAAGCAACCAAAAGTTAGCTTACATTGAAATTGGGTTATTCTTGAAATGTTGGTATCTTCGAAAACACTTCATTCCGTTATTTTTTCAAGGAATGTCGAATAGTTCAGCCATTGCTGCCTTTTGTTTGCGCGTAAAAACTTTTGAGTGAGTTACTGTAGTCCAGAACTTATATGCGCTGTTTCCCACTCATAAATAAGGAATAATAGGCGGAGGTGTCGGTTTGTACGGCAAACGTTTGTTTTTTCTAAGCGCCAAAGACTTATTTTAAAGAAACA
>NW_017536152.1:141101-188391 GCF_001853355.1 Bactrocera latifrons | reverse complement strand
TGGAATTAATCCAGAGGAACATTTGAGGACCCCCAGAAAGTGCACGAAGGTCAATATTTAAAAAAAATTATAGATCTTAAACTAAATATTCTCAAAAAGTCAAAATGAAAGGATTAATATTTATCCGTAAGACAATCAAAGATTGGAAAAGCGAGCACGCCATGAGTATGGAATTATTATGGCTTTCTCGTCCAGGGTAGTGAGTGAAAAACAACGAGTAGAGTAATAGGACCAATATGGAATGAAATAAAATAAAACCACACCTCTTAAAGCAGGCAACCATCGAGATGTACAACATTTATAAGAACGCCTAAAATAATTTTCTAAATTCAAAGCTCTCTGTAGTTGGAATTATGGAGTAAGAACATATATATGCGCAGGTGAAAATGGCCAGAAACTATCATAAATTCACATTTTTCACCAGCCTTAATCCAGACCAATTTATGACTTCTGCGCACCGTTTTGAGCTCATTTATTTAAGCTTTCATTTTGATGCCCAAAGGCAAAGAAATAAGTGGAGTACAGAAAATAATTCATATTGCAGAGCTAGCGGCATAAAAAAGCAGTAAACAGAATTCGAAAAATCAAATTTTAATATTCTTTATTGTTTCTCATAAATAAGTATTTAAAGATAGGACAATACTCTTCTTATTTCATACACCGTTCATGTTCAATTTGTGTTTATTTGCTGTCTCTTCGTCAATAATAGATGTTGAGATTACTCCCTGGACAGACAATTTGCCGACATTGAGGATTGATGCGTCTCTAATCGAATTTGAATAAAATTTGTATTCCGACCAGCAGACGCTCTTGCGCAACGAGCGACGAATCGAATAATTCCAGTTCGCGTTTTATTTACATTAAATGTCGTTTGTTATTTGCTTTTTTCGGCTTTTATTCAATTGCGTTTCATTGGTTTAGCTTCATATGTGGAGTGTGAATGTGTTTCATGATAGAAACTTCTTATTGTATTGTGTGAGACAAGATTTGTTGGTCTTTCTGTTGTTCTGAATGCCAATTTGAGCAAATTTTCGACAGCAATTTGTTCTCCTCGTTCTGTAAAGAGAAATAGCATAAACAAAATATCGGTTAGTTTTGAGGACGTAAGGAGAATTTTTTGAATGCATTTGATCTTTCTTATGTAGATAGTGGGTAGACGTCCATCCACTATCTGTAACTGCAGGGGTAGAGACTTTTTCATAATACATTAATTCCCTTCAGGATTTCTGTAACTATATTTCAAACCATTTCTTATCCTGCCAGTAAGCACCTAAAACAAATGTTTAGGCAAATTTGGCTCGTGATGCTTAAGCCTAAAAGTATATCTTATTTTTGAAATATATCTGGTCACAATTAGCTTAATTTGGCTTAATCGATGATTAATTCATCAAAACATTTCATGGTACTTGACTTATCTGATGTTTTCCTACATTTTGACACATATATGGTATATGTATGTATGATCATTGTTAGTATTGGAGGAATTGCGACAAGGAGGGTCTCCTAAGCGAGCAACGGAGATTCCATATATATAAGTACAAGCACATACAAAGATTATATTTGGAAATTTTAGGAGGTGTTTCCCCCGTAATTAATTTTTTTTAGCAGATGTCCATTTTTTGTAATTGTTGTAGTTGTAAAATTCCTGGAAGTTGCATGACAAGTTTTTCAACACCTTTAATCCGTGACTCATCGTCGACTTGTTCGTAGGAGTGCAAAAACGCTTCCAACAGAGTAAGGCAACGCTCATCGTCGCTGTTCAAGCTTGCTCTTGCTATTCGGTGTGTAATTATTGTTATTGTTGTTCCTACTTAGCTTATTATTCAGCCCAACCGGTGACTTTGTGCCGGCATAATTAAACAATAGAAATTTGTGAATGTCTTTTGACGATTTATGACAATTTCTCCACTACTTACGGCCACTTGTTAATTGGCGGATTGTTGTTACTAATACGAAATTGTTCTCACTGGATCGAAAGTTTAAGTGACAAAATTGCCAATTAGTCGACTGTCAGAGGTGGTGTCAGATTTTAGTTATCATTTAATAAAGTTATTAACAATACCAACAACATCAAAACTGTGAAAACCAACCAAACGAAAACAGTGCTGCCAATACAAAAAAGGCGATAAGAGCTGTCTTCAGACAACGTGCTACAAACAGTTGGTCGGTGGTACAGATTTGGAGCCCATTCAAAAGTTGCATGCATAGTTTGCTTCAGTGCAAATATAATGTTTCACCAGTTTTATTTGAAGTACTGCTTTCAATATTACCTCAGTCAAAGACTCGCGTGCTGGTGAAATTATGTCACTCATACGCCGTGGGTTACACAATATGTTGATCTAAATGCCTAACAAGTGCGCACAACGGCTTGCGGTGTTGACTTTTGGTTGAACTTAGCCCGATTTACAGTCACAAGATTTGAAAATGACAACGCGATTTGTGCAGTCTTTTGGGGATAGGTCAATGTGGCTTAGTTAACGGCATAGTTGGTTACCCAAGCTGAATAATAACAATTCCCATACAGAGAAGTGTAGTTAACTCATGTTGCTGTGTTCGTTGGGAAATGCAGTAACGCATGTAATCATGACTTTTACAAATGAAACACGCACTTGAACCAGGTTAGAAATTAACTAAAAATAAATATTATATTTGAAGGGGTCTTTTAAAATTCAAATTTATCCAAAAATATAAGCGCTTTAGTGTCGTAGAAACCAGACCGGTGAACGTTAACGTAAATCTTTAAACATATTTTTCTCCTCCAAGCTACTTTTTTTGATGTAGTTGACACAATATTTCATGCTGTAATCAGTCAATTTACTTGAAATATGGCAATAATATTCCTTGAATATCTCTCTATCCTATGAAGCGACAAAAAACTAAAAACTAAAAATTGAAAATTGCTAAATTAAAAAAAAAAAACAAAAAAAAAATCAAAAAAGTTTACAAATTAGAATTATCTCTTTTATACTTTCGCAATAGTTTTGTTTACCTAAAGGTTGTATGTATCATCTAAAGCAAATAGTTTATGACAAAATAATTTTATCGTGCTCTAAATTTCAATCATCAATAAAAAAAAAAAGAATTTTGACGACATATTTATGCATATCACGGGATATACGTCTAGTTCCCTTCCTAATGAATTGCTTATTTTCAAAATTGGTAATTTTGCAAAATATTAAGGGACTTGGCTGAAAGGTATAAAATGTTTGGTTGTTTAAATAACTTTTTTAATCTTCAAATATAAATAAATAAATAGAAAAAAGGATAGTAATGATATCTAAGGGTGAAGAGACTAGAATACCCCTTCAGTTTACGAATGAGAACTTCTGGTTTCTTAATATAAATAAATAAAACGAAACTAATTAGAACTTAAGCTGCACTTTTATGTTGATTATTTTAATTTGTTAATACATGTTTATTACTCCTGATATACCCGCTAATAGTTGACACTTACACAAATGAACATCTTCAAGTATGTGTTCTCTTTGTCTTTTATGTGGCACACAGCCCATTCCACTACTTTTTGATACGAAATTGCCTCAGATCTCCTTTTCCTAAACCAACTAAATGTAGTACATATATCTGGGATAAGAAAGCTGCAAACTTAATATAGAGTAAACTGTTGTTGGATATCCGCTGAGAGTTTTTAAACTGTGTACACACCAATAGATATAAATATGTTTGGAGAAAGGTCAAGGCTTGGTATTAATTAGAATACAAATTTGAATACCATCTAATCTATGATTTGCCATGTGTGTATGGGTGTAATAGAAAAGACAAGTAATAGTTTCAAATAGTCACTCGACCCTGTCCTTGCTTTCTGAGCTGCTGAAAAGAAGAACAACTTTTTACTCATTTTTTGTTGGCATTCAAATACAAGCGTTTGTAAGTGTGAATGTAGAATTTTCTATATTAAATTATTGTTTTTGTTAATTGTGTTTTTGATGTTTCAGTTGCTCTGTTAAGGTTACTGCTTCTGCCGTTATTACAATTAAGCGTCGGTTGGAGTGTTTTCGTCTGTTATTCTTCAATTGCTTGCTTCTCGTATAAGGTCCTTTACATTCTTCTTCCATATTTTTCTAACCTTTTTCCACTATTTGGACTGTTCACCACTTCGGTTCCGCACTTTCAGACTCTCTTTTCCTTGACCCTTAGCACTCACATAACGGTGTTTGTCGTTTTTCTGCCGCTTTGATTTTTTGTGCCAATAAACTTTTTAGTGTTGCCGGCTTTTAAGCGCCTTGTGGTTTAGCTGTTGCTTCGTCTGTTAGCCCTTCTCACTTCCTTAAGGGCTTTTCAACGCAAACAACTCACTTACTTCCTGAGAGCAGAAAACACGTATGTTGTAAAGTGCGACTGTGTCCGTGTATAACTAAATGTGCTTAGCATAGATACAAATATTTTAAAACCCGAAACCGAAAAGCCTTAAAAATCAAAAGCGTTATAATGAATTCAAACTACTGAATAAAATTTGAATTAACTTAATGTTAATACCAACCACACGTGAAAAAGCTTGCATATGTTCAGGCCTTCTATCGGCCAATTTAGACCCACATTTTCTGTTTATATGAAACTATAGCATGAGATTTTTATACACACTACCTTCAGACAGGTACATATGCGCATTTGTGTAAGCTTTTGTCGAGGTGAACTTCCGCTTATGAGGTAAATAAAAGTATTACTGTTTGCAGCTAGTCAAGACTGCCTTCTTAGGGTATGGAAGGACAGACAAACAATTTAGTTGCTTTATAAATTTATTTTGTTACCGAAGAGAGCGGCAAATTAGAAAAAGTAATAAAAATGCATATAAATATAGGAAAATCGTGTTGAAGGCTTTGTTATAGAGTTTTGTCGTTTGTTAACGAAGAGCACCCAATTCTCATTGTTGTAGATTTGAGTAAATAAACTAAAGTAACATTTCTTCTGTATAAAAGTTTGAAAAAAAGTAAAGAACATCATACAGTTAAAAACTAGATTTTTTATTATTCTATGTATGGATATATTTTCCCAATTTTCCACTAAATTCCAAAAATGATTTAAACATGTCAGATGGCTAACGCCTTGCTGCTTGGATGTAGATCAAATCAATTGATGAGTCAGCTTAAAGACAAACAAAGGCTTAAGTTAACATTATCAAAAGCATACAAGAAAACAGTAAATACTTTGCTCATCCCTCTAACTTTCCACGGCAAATAGATGTCTTATCTACAGCAAAACAAGCAATTTCCTTCAGCCGGAAACAATTTATCGTCTTTGGCCTGGCACTTGAGAATAAGGATGAAAACATTATTCTGTATATATATTATAATGAGGGAGTAGGCGAAAAGAAGCAAACACAGTCACGCCAAAAATAATAGTCAAGAATTAGAATCACCAAGTGCCACAAATTTGTTGCACGCATTAAAATTTTTAATAAGCGGTAAATAATTTGGAACTAATGAGTCTTGATGCGTACATTTTAAAATTCATGATGACGCAGTTTTCGCTGTTCTGCCAGAGGCACAATCCAAATCTGTTCTGTTTTTCACTATCACTGCGGATGTTGGTGATGACGACGCTGATTGAGTGACGGAAACCGTGAGCTGAGACGCGAACGGTTGTCAAAGGACGCATCTAGGCATTTAATTAAAATTTATGCGTCCCCGCGGTTTGCAATTTCTGCTTGAAAAAAGGCGCCAGTAATAACTGCACGAAYACTCGAGCACATCGCACACATTGAACACATATTGGTGTGAAAATTCTCACTCAGGGCTTCTTCGGCTCGATTTTTATCCTTAACCACTTCTCGCTTTTTTGCACTTTCCAACTACTTTCATTGCTTCACTTCTTTCTACCGCATTTGAAGCCACCGACTATACAATGTGTACAAACTAAGCGGCCAACTTCCTGCTGCCAAGCGCTTATTAACCTGGTAAAGTGCATTTTTTTCACCTTTACTGTTTTACTAGAAATAGTAATTTTTTCATTAAATTTATTTATTTTTTTATTTCCAACAAAAGCTTGGCTTCTGATTAAATTCTTGAATATCTGCTTTTAATTCCTCATTGCTCGTTGCTGCCGACACGTATCGAACCGTTTCGTTTAAGCCCGCGTTCGAAACTGAACTGATTTTCTGCTGCGACTGAGGTAGAAAGCCAAGTGAGCTGCGACGAAGGGCACAAATGCGAGCATCGCGGTTGCAAAAACCGGGAATGAAGGTAGCGCTGCGTTTATACTTGTGTAGGTGCTAGTGCTGCTATTGCTGCATCCTTGAGAATATTATTGTTGTTCACGTGGTTCTTCTCGCTGACAGCGACGACGCTGCCATAGCATTTGCCGTGGCTGTTGATTTGGAGGTTCTCCGCTGTGCTTTGCTTTCTTGTTGAATTCGAGGCTGTTAAGGTTAACAGAGGAAGTACACTATGTTGCTTATCAGCAGGTCAGCAGAATTATAGCATGCTTTTAAGCGGACAAGTTTTCATGTCATGTAAATGAAGAAACATATTTTGTTCTGGGAAATAGCGTGGGTTTGGTTATGAGAACATCAAAATCAAATAACGAAGAGAAACCAATGTATTCATATTATATACTACTTCGGTATATATAACCGTACTAAAATGTTCCTTTCGTAGTCTCTCTTTTATCTCCTTTTCACTTTTTGTTACTTTTAATTCCAACACATCGGTTATGGGTCCCTTCCCAAGCTCGCCAAGTGTAAACAGAGAGCTTGCACTCAAGTGTTCCCAGCAAAACACAGATTACTCACAAGTGTTGAGAGAGTTTTCTTTGAGCTCGAGCAATATGATTCGTATTGGCGTAGCTGAAGATAATACTGTGAAAATCCTTAGTGAGCTAGCACAGGGATGTAACGAAGATGCCGTGAAGCCAAAAACTCTGCAAAGACAAATTTTAAAGTTATATAAAATAAATAGAATTTCATGGAACTATTTATGTATGTATAAATATAATCCTTTTACTTTACTTCATAACATCATGACCTTGGACTTGGGGAGACTAGGCGTGAACTAGATCTCGATAAAAAGTCAAACTGAACTTTACTTCAGTAAAATACGAAACTTTCTGAAAACTGATAGTGGATATTCCGAAACAAACTTGTCTTTTATTTGCTCTTTTTAAATGGAAACAACTTGCAGAAAGCTAGTCGAACGACCTCGGAAAGATGACAAAAAGCAAGAAGAAGAGCGAAGTTCAATTTTCAAAAACAGTAACTTCAGTATATTTTTATCTTAACTTTAATTTGTCAGTAATGTATCTTTATATTATATGTTGGCATAAACTTTCTTTTATACCTCCTTTGGGTGGTGTCTTTTTCACATAAGTGTACTACATCTTTTTCTTCTCTTTCCATATTTAAATTTTCTTTAAGATACTGAAGCTCTTAAAATCGTACCTTTTCTCAATACTTTCTCGAAGCATCAGAAAAATAAAATAAAACTAACTTAAATGCAAAGATTCATATATTTAAAACAAACAACTACAAGGGCATAACTTCACACATATGTATGTATATACTTGGCGATTTACAGTGCAAAAAAAAAAAAAAAAAAAAACACGGCTGCGTGAACACAACGTTGCAGCCCGCTCCATTTGTTTTAACTAGCTTTGCTTTCAGTGAACTTAATTAGCTTTTCATAATTATTTTAAATACATTTCTACGTTTGTCTGTTCTTTGCCGAAGCGACTTGTTCTTTTAGCCTCCTTACTATTTACTATTTTTTTAAAAACACTAGTTGAAAAATGACTGTTGGCGCTTCGCTGCTTCCAACGACACGAAATTGTTGTATTGAGGAAACAAGAAAATAATCTTAAAACTTCGAGGAACACTACGAAGTTAGGTAATGATATTATTTTCAAAAAGATTCAACAAATTTCCACAAAGATCCAGTCTCCATCTTTATTGCGTAACGCTACTTTGAATTTTGCATTAAATAGTAATCATAACTATATATTTATTCTCAGTATATTTATATACAGTACACATATGAAGACGATCTCATCCATTTGAATATTTGTCCTTCTGTTACGTACTACTTCTTAAAATGTAACATTTCTCATTTATTGATTATTTATGCAGGAACGTATTGAAGGCAGCAGTATTATACCATACATTTATACCATTTTGTGTCGGAGATCTGAAGTTTATATCAACGTTATTAGAAAGACTTTATCCATTTTGGCACTAAGATGCAACGTTATTAGAAAAACATGTTCCCTCAATTTTATTAAGATCACGTGCATGCCGATACAGAAGGTATAAAGTCTACTGGAAGTCTGAAAATCTTTCTATTAGGTATATGGGAGCTAAAGACATACGGACGTAATATTATTTTTAAAGAAGATTAAAGATTCTCTCCGATTTTTTTAATTTTTCTCGCAGATTGCCCGACAGTTTCGACTCAAATTTGCAATTGGAACTATGAGCCACATATTGGATATCTGGAGACTTGATTTGTTTTGGTCCGATTGAAACACTTTTAGCTCATAGTTCCACTCACCATTCGGGTAAAGTTTACTTTCGGCACATTAATTGGTGCTTGATTTGCATCTAAAATCTATTACCTTTTTCATATTTACTTATTTCTATATAATAACGAAAAATCTAATTACGCAGACATGTAACAATTCTGATTGGCCAAAATGCAGCATTATGAGGGCGATAACGAGAATTTTTAATTCACTAAGAGCTGCAGTATAATGCAGATTCAACACCACTAATTTTCTTGAAAACATAAATAACCAATGTATTGATAAAGCGGAGCGCCCTTATAGATAATACACACTCTCATTAAGATTGAAAGGAAATGAAAATATGCCGGAATTACTTACTAACTTACAAAAATACTTTGTATGCTGTGTATGCCAAAGAAACCCTCAAAAAAGCGGGAAATTGAATTAACTGCTAATGTTTAGAAAGTACAACAGAACATAGGATATGTGCTAGACGAACCCAAAATCTTGCTAAATTTTCCTTTTTTCCCCATTGAAAGCTTGTAAAGTGGGAACGAAAATTGAGGTCACCAAAGGCAAAGCGTTGGGAAAACAAAGCGGAAATATATACACGCGAGTATATCGCCATAGGGAGCCACGTATTAAAGATTCAATTCAGTTGTGAATTCATTACACATTTGGGTCAATCGATTGGCAAAATAATCGAGGGTTTGATTTGATGGCGAAGAAAAGGGCTTCCAGCAGACTTTCAAACTGAAGCTGGTGATGTGCTGATGCTAATGGTGTTGCTAATAGGGCAGTTGTTGCTGAAGATGTTGTCGATATTGCAAGTTTAGTGTTGCTTGCAACTATGTGCTGTTCACAGTAAGGTTTTTAATTGCTAAGCACTGCAAAGCGCAATATAAATTTAGAATTTCATCATAAAAAAGTTACCTTTACAAACCAGACCGCTGTCGTAGTTATTTTTTACAATTGAATCAAATTAATTAACTTCTCTCTCGGGTGGAACCACACCTAGCATTATAAATACGTATGAATATACTTTTATATAATGAGACCAGACATACTAGCACTATACATTACATCACAGTAGAAATCTCAGCAGTATTCATATTGACTTATGTACGCTTCAATACATTCAATTAAGACAAATGCAAATATTCCACTTCACCCGCTCTATATCAGTGTGAACTGCAGCGCATGTTGCCCCATCTTCCATTTTGTCCACAACCGCTTACCCTTATACGCATAGGCATTTACTGACGGTCTCGCAAGCGCATTTCCGCTTGCCTCGGATTTAATTGAGGCAAAGCGGCTGCCAGTTGCCTATGATTTCCCTGTCTGCATCAATTTCACCTCAATCACCAACAACAACAACAATGGGTTTTGCAAACTAGCGAATGTAGACCCGCCTGAGAAATGCCGATTAGGCAGAGCCACTAATGTCCTACTTCAGATTTCACAACAACAGTAACGCCAACTATATTCTCTACCACTAAAGTGAGCTGCAATGTTGGCGAAGAGAGCACGCACCAATTGTTCTGGAAACACTCTGGAATTAGTAATTTCAAATGAAGATATGAAAGGCTTTGCCGTTGTGGTCTCAAGGATACAATTGTTGTAATATATCAAACAATCGGCAATATTTGGTAGTGTTGTTTGCTGATTTCTTTTATTAGAAAAAATTGCTTTCTCCACTTCATAAATACGGGAAAATTTAAAATAAATAAGGTAATTTCTTGATTTTGGTTAAGCTGAAGCTTTATTTGTGCTTTACTACCTAATTGTACTGAAATATAATTTAATTTATTTATTAACCGTAACCAAAATCTAGTAGAAGTAAAGTCCTTTATTTTTCTTTAAAACTTCTTGAGTGACTCAAACACTGAAAAAAGAAACCTCAAAAAGTGCAAAGAGTTTCATGACAATAAAACGTAAACTATGTGATATTCCAACAACAAAGCCAATAAAGTAACACTTGATCACTTCACGAAAAAGCTTTAGTCGAGTCGCAACTAGATGCCGGAAGGATGTCAAGAAACAAAAGGAGAAAACGAGGATGCTGTGTGGTGGATAATGATTTTCAAAATATGATAGTAGAGAAAAACGAAGACAAAACATTTTATGCTAGGCTCCTCTTCTTTCTACCCTAAGCATATCCGCAGAAAACTCTTTAACACGTTCTTCACGCAAATAGGATGAATTTTAATAAATGTATGGCAACAAGGGAACACATTCACGACTAATTTGAGAAAATAATATCTGGTATTCATTTCTACAACAATCCATTAAAAACTCGTCCAGTTTCCAAATGCCTCCAGCTGACAATTGTAGATTTACCATGACTCAGTTTTTATTGTTGTTGAAGTCATTTGAATTTATATGTATAGATATTTTCTTTGTCCCTTGAATTTCTGCTCTTGTACACGATAGCTAAAGTTTAGTTAAAGTAAATACAACTGAACAAAATAGGAGAGACAAAATAAACAGCCACCAAAACCAGAACTAAAGTCAAAAGTCTAAAGAACACTCATTATGTAACATCCAAATGCTCGTTCGTTATACGAAATCATGAATCCCCTCAAAACCATTTATTATGTGCTGCTTCAAGTGACGCAGTTGCAAACTCATTTGTCAGATCGTACTGACAAACCTGCCATTTGCATTAAGTAAAAAATATATTGAATGTGTTGAAACCTAATAAAACGCCGTTTACAATATTCCCTGCTGAAATTTTGTTTTTTGGGAATGTATTTAAAGAAAACTGATTGAAATCTAGAAGAACACCCCAGGTATTGGAACGCAAGCAACAGGGGGTATATAAAAAGTCCCTTTGGGATAATGTTGATGGTGAAAAAAACAAAAAACTTCTACTCGTAAGCAAAAGGGTACTTAACAACATTGTGGGAGTCATCTCAGAGTACCTACCCTTAAAATCTCACCTTCATAAAATAGAAAAGTGGCCTCAACGGAATACATTATATATGCGAATGCCCAGCCTTCAGCCGCATGAGAAGGGACATATTGGACCTCATTATAGTCTAAGTGTGGCCGCAGCGGTCCGGCGCTTACGCTCATCTTTTTTCAACCAACCAATGTACCATTGGCTCTGAGTTGCCTTTTCAAATTGAATGTGGTTTCATAAAATATGAATTTAATTTCAACGCTTGAATCAATAGGCTTTAAAAACTTTCCCTAGCCATTTTAAACTATATCTCATTTCATTTAAAAGTTCTAAACCAATTTGCGAGCTCAATAAACCACGTTCTAACCAAGTGTTTGTTGTTCTTTCCTTGTCCTTAGTTTACTGCTGCTATATAAACTTTTCTTTATAAACTTGAAATATGCAGCAATCAAAAGGGAGCGCTGAAACTAATGCAAATGTCAAAACAAACGAAAGCGCAGCAGTTACCCACCGTCCTTGTTCAGCCAATTTCTCCCAGCGTAATTGAGTTGCAGTTACGAAGTATAACTAGGCGCTTTTTTAAGTGTGGGCGAGAGTTTATTCAAAGCTGAATGAAGTTCAAGCGCAAACCTTAGCCATCAATCAAAGCCACCAGTTTTATAAGGGTCATTGGTCAGTATAACTAAAATTTAAATGGAAAATATTTTCATATTTTTTTTATAATGCATATTAAAGAAATAAACTTCAAACTTATTCCGAGCTTTTAGCTACATAAAGAGAATCACGGAAAAAATCATTGCAGCAAATGTGCATCTATGTTAGCATCTACCAATACGCATAACACACTATGGCCTTTCCAAGCATTCCGGAGGAACTCAGCAAACGCAATAAAAGCAACCACGCATGGCAAAAGCAAATATAAAAAAAAAAAAAAAAAAAAAAACAAAGGAATAACAACAATACATATGTAGCTGCATCTCCAGCGCTTTGCTCAGATCCGTGGTTTGTTTGTTATGTTTTCTTTCCTTGACAAGGGCATAGTAAGTCCTGTGATGAATTCAGTGAATTCTTCTATTTTTGGGATCTACAGTGAAAAATACTGTTTAGCTAAAACTAAAATAACTATAAGTTTAACTAAAAAAATTACTCAGTATTTCCTTCAATTAGAAAGAAAGGCTAGGATGTATGTAGCAAAATAATTGGCAAGAAAATAACTCAAGTGACCAAGAAGATTCGAGTTCCTTGAACCCATATACGCTTAATACAATGCCAATCCTTAACTCAGTTTATATCAGTAAAATATCACTAGCAACTTGCAATATGAAGAAGCTTAAGGCCAAGGTGAGCAATTGCAAAAAAATCAAAAATATATCAAAACAGTTTCCCACTCGCTATGGATTTAAAATTAATTCAATATCACATTAAGTCAATCACGTGTTGCGAAATATTATCTCATTATAACCTAACAGACTGTAATCTAATGATGACTTGGCATACACATGAGAGCCTCATAAGGCAACAAGTCTCTTTCATGACTTCCACTGGATCTTTTCGCCGAAGCAAACTCAATCTGTTAACTTTGGCTGACAATTTGGGCAAAGTGTCAAATTATTTTGTCATTTATCGTACTTGGCAGTACACACATACTCATCCAATTGAAGTTTATGCTGCTGCCGAATTCTCTGGCCAAATTCTATGATGGCAGAGGTGCGAGTTAATGTCTATTGAATTGTGTGACTCAAATATGAAGCTTTTAAAATGTATGGAAAATAAATCATAGTCGTTTTCCAAATAACGATTCCTGCAGTCTGTGAAAAACGATAAAATAAACTTCCTGATTGAGAAGAACAGGCTTCTCAGTGGAAATAGTGGGTAAAGATTAACCTTACACATTTGCTGCAATAAACAAGTGTAGACGCAAAGGAAATATTGCTTTTTATTAATTTTGACAAATATTTTTTTATTATATTCAGTGACAAGTTAAAGGTTACAAATTTAAAATATTTCACCAGCATACATACATATGTAATTCTTCAACAGCTATTCATATTTCAAACGGTTTCGTCCTTAGTGTTTGGTGTTTTTTTTTTTTTTTAATACATTTCACCTGAAAAAACATATGTGATATTGTCAACATATGTGAATTCGTCGTTCCATATTGCCCAAAAGAACAACACCCGGACGCGCCGATAACTCCCACTTTTGCTTCTCAGTTGATTGCGTTTGATTGTTTGCGGTCCAGCGAAGATTCTCTTCTATTGCTTTTTCTTTGGTTTTCATTACATTTGACAGTAAGTTATTTAGAAAACCGCCTACATCACATAACAATTCAATCCCACGTCCGCAAGTTGTCCGATTTCGACTTCTTCTCATCTTCTCCTGGCATGGCCAGATTAATTTCCTTTCATTTCCGAGTGTTTCGTTTGATTTTGATTGACTAAATTTGCTGTAGATTGCAAAGTTTAAATTTCACCGATATCATTTACTTGCATGCAGAAAATAGCAATGCAAATAGTGTAAAACAACAGACATTTTAATTCGTATTCAATTTCAAATATCTGCATTTCCCTAACAAATAACAATAATCCGAGTATTTTCGAATATTATTGAAGAATGCGAAATGACAGCTCCGAATTTCTTAATTGTACCTGTAACAAGAACAATATGTTTTTTGTTGCCAACACAATAGCAAATGGCAGTAAAATATTAACAAAGTTGTTTTGGWATATTTTTAGCAATCTAAYACAAAAATARAGRACAATCCGCTAAAAAAATTTTAAGTTCCAGTCTCTTCAAGTTAGTTCCTCGTTGCTTTCAGCTTATTTTCTTACGCATATTTACAGCAAATTCATTTCTCCATAGGGACTCGTTGAGAAAAATGTAACACTATCCCAGCAATTGCCCACAAGCTGCCAATACTAACTTTATTCCATCAGAAGCAACGAAAAGTYGACCTGGCGCCTGTCAGCTAAGAATCGTCAACGTCAGTCTGTTTCAAAAAAGCTTTAACCTTAAGTCACTGTATAAAGTTCCTTGGAGGAATTCGAAAGAAAGCGAACCTGCAGCACACATAATATGCATGGAGCATTAGGTAAATACGTACGCAAGTACAGAGATGTATGTACATATATCTTAGACGTTCGTCTGACCCTTTGAGTGAGCTTTCTGGGTCAAAGCGGTTCCCATATAAGTGCGGTTAAACACTGACAAATAGAATTCGAAACGAGCAGATGAAAAATAAACCAAGTAGGATAATTTAAAACATTGCGAACTACTTTACCAGATTTACGTGAGGTTTTGCGGGTCATGGAATCTTCAGATGTTTAAAGCATGTTGGGTAAAAAATACAAATCAGGAAGAAGAAGGAAGGTGCGTACCTTGTATTCTTTTGGAATTCGTATGTCATTGAAAGTTACGGGAGTTCAACTAAAAACCTCGCCATAATGGGTTGAAGTGTATTTTGAAATAATGAAATTAAACTTGTTTATGACAAAAAATTCGAAATTTTCCATTTTCCTTACGACATAATGAAAGCTCTAGTAACTTTTTGAAAATATGAGTTTTTTAAGGAACTAATTAATAACCATGATTGTTATGATTTTAATAACGAAATAGATACAACTTTCTTGATCTTATCATTAGCTTTTTAGAATTTAATACCCTTAGTGTGATTTTTACCATGAACTATGTACGGGTTGGTGGTTTTTATGCTATCCCAATATGAATCGCATTGCATAGATTCTAATAAAAGTAGCTCTATTTTGTATGCTACCCACTTTGCTAAAAACACGTGATTACCGCCTCTCTGTGATGTTTATTTACACTTGACGAGTTTTCAAAGAGGCCGCAGGCGGTATGCTCGTATACACCATTGAGCTAAAACTGACTAAAAAGAGATATGAGAACATGAATATCACATTTAGTACTCTTTAAGGGTTTCCACCGAACTTCATAATGTGAATGCATTATTCTCTCTATTTTTATTTTATTTTTTTGTATTAATATTGTTTGAACATAATTCACTCTCACAAAAGGGAATGTATTTCTATTGACGAGGTACGAGCTCTTGTCTTTCTAAAAGTATGCAATATGTCTGCTGTTGAGATTAGAGAAAATATTCCCTGTAAACAGGTCTGATAATTTTAATAGCAGCAAAATTTAAAATAAAGCGAGCCGCAATCAGAGAATCTAAAATAAACGTCAAAATAGGGCCCGGTAAAGTCTCAAAAACACACATTTGTGCTGCCAAGTGTTTTGCAGTTGAGAGCCGAACTTCAGGAAGACAACAAACGATTGTCTACTACGAGTTCGTCGCAGCAATGCGATAAAAAATTAATAAAATTAAGTGGAAATAACGATAAGTGGAGTCGGTAAAAATCAAACCAGAATAACCAGAATCTTTTATTGAAAGACTGAGTGAAAATCTGAAAAGCATACCATTCTGCTGAAGAAATTAAGAGAACCTGATTGCGTGTGTCTTAAAGCGGTTGTTAGTTTGGCGTGTTATATCGCGTTTCTTCTGGAGAAAAAATGCCAACCCACGTGGACGCATACATTTAGTTAAACAGCTAGAGGCATCCCCCCATAACCGGTCGTTCTTTCCGCGGCTCAGCTCATGATTTCCGTCGTCTAATCTACGCCATCATCAGCAATATCCGCTGAGACAGTGAATTACATAACAAGGATCGAAAACATGACTCTGGAAGAAAAGCGAAATCACCGCTACCATAAATTTTGAAATGTACGTAACAAAAGTCATAAGATGTTAATTTTGCAGCAGCAATTAAAATTTTCTTTTCTTGTTCATTCATTCGCCTGTGACTGCTCACGACAATCGGACTTCTGGCTGTGAAAGTAGGAACAATATGAAATGAAGCTTTTGAATGTTTCCTTCTGATTCACCGCCACCACGAGGGCTGCCGGAAAATTCGTAACACTGTGTTGGATTCCCTTTTGGACTTTCGTTTTCATTTCAAAGCTGTAATCTGACGAAATGCTTTCGTCTCCCCACTTTTGATGAAAACTTCTCTATAGTGCCAGTACTGTTATTCAAAACACACTTTAAAGGACAATAAAAATTTTAATATATGAAGAAGCTCAATTTAATAAAGGCTTCGATTTCTTATCGAAAATGTATAATTTATGTCAACTTTTATCTATCTTTAGTGAAATATAGTACAATCAACACTATACATTTTAGAAAAGGCTGCTAAATGAAAGTTTGTCAAAGAGAAAGACAAGTAATTCTTTAGGTTCCTTTTAAAATTGTTTTTTAACATCCATTTTTCTTTATTTTCAGCTTGTCATCGCGCACTTAGATAACTTTGAGTAAGAACTATTTCCTCCAGTCTAAAATATAAATTTCAAAAATTGTTATGTATAATTCAGTTTTCCCAAAGTAGTTGCTAATATATCACTTTCGTTTCGTTGGTCTTACAACACACCACAGTGTGTGTATATCCAAAAATATTTATTTGGTTAATAGTTTATGATATTTATCATCAAGCGATAACTGACCAATGATTATTCAAATTACGTAAATATTTGATGAAATTAAATCTCAACAAAGTGCTCAGCCGGAGGCTAGTCGTTATTAATACTTGTTTGGTCATATTTGTATGCCAATGGTCAATTGTTATTGTTTTCCTCCACTTGACTGACCAAAAGTTGCATAAATGCATAACATGTGAATAGCAGAAATCGTTTTGTGAATATGTAATTCGATTGCGATATATTTCATATGATCGAAATTCATACACATATCTTCATGAACGACACGAGAAGAAATCTCAGTACCATATGTGAATAATATGGTAATTTTGAGGCCCCTAGTCTGCATTTGCTCTCGCTCTTTGCCTTTAAATGCACAAAACAAAAAAAAAAAAAAATAATGTTTATGGAATGAAAGGAAATGTAATAAAAGCAAAAGCAATTACTTGACTCAAATGGCATTAACAGTTATTTGCAAATCGATTGCGCCCACAGTCCCTTGGGAAACATTCATAATTGAAACAATGCGAATCATCAGTTAACGGTACAATCATTAAACTATTTACGTTTTGGTTTATGTGTACATGTGTGCTAGGTATGAAATATAAGTTTGAGTATGGAACGTGATTTGAAATATATGCCACAATTTTCATATAAATTTATTGTGGCATGCTTCGTTGAACTTGTAATATGTTGGTAATTGCCTTCGTGTATGAACCGCAGAGTATAGCGAATAAAATGATCAGAGGCGAGATATAACGTGGCTCATGTTTAGCAGCTGTTAAATAATAAATACTTTTTATTAAAAGTACTTAAATTAGTTTGTTAAATTGTTAGCTTATATTAATTCAATATTACGGTCCTTTAAATTACGTCAGTATTGTAAAATTTATTTAAATCTGTTAAGGAGTGAGAAGTAAAACAGAAAAGAACAAATGCAGAAGCAGTAACAAACAGCGACTCATGCAATAACAATGTTAATGGCACTCCGCTATAGCAAAATTTACTACAATGTTCACAACCCCTCATCACTGCCATATACGCACCCACTCTTTTAAACGCCCTTGTAAATTAATTCTTGAGCGTAAGCCTCCCACCGCTTATAATTAGTTTACTACTTCTTAGACGCTCATAAAAGTGAAAAAGTAGAAAATAATTAACGGTGCACGAGGTGAAAAGCCTGTGACATAAGGCACCGTAATTTAACAATAGTGCAGAGAGATCGAGGCGGGAATAATCATTTTTCTCTTTCTGGCTCATACTTTTCCCTCTTCTTCTTTACTGTCGTAGACACCGCTTCCGCGATTATAGCCGATCGTTCCATCGAAAGCGATATTCGCCGTGGGCAACGCGCAAATGACCATAAATCTTTCGCAGATCCTTTCTCTCGACAACTCGCAACGTCGACTCATCAGTTGTTGTCATCGTCTAAGCCTCTGCCTCTGCTCCGTATAGCAGGACGGAAATAATAAGTGACTTGTAGAGTTTTGTTTTTATTCATCGAAAGAGGACTTCACTTCTCAATTGACTACTTAGTCGGATGTAGCACCTGCTGGGAAGAGATATATTGCGTTGGATTTCGAGGCTGATGTTGGTTGTTGGTGGTGATGATATCATATCATCGGCATACGATAATGAGTCTCGCTTATTTTTTAAGATACCTTGTTAAAATTAACAGTCCACTCTAAAGGTAAAATATGTCCTTTCTTCTTATTCTTATCTATGAATTCAGTACTCTTGACGGGCCAGGAAGAACATTTTCTCTCATTACGATTGTAGGTTATTTGCCTGCTGTATATGTGATCTCGAGACATCTTGGTCACTTGTAGAATATTTCAAATTTTTATGCCAAGCTTCTTCATCAATCAGCAGTCAGATACTCAAAAATTTTAACAAAATATTAAATCCGAAACACCCTATTCCGATCAATCTGCTGCATAGTTTGAGCATCGTTTAAATATTCCTCAAATGCTACTATGCTATCATGGCATCTGACCAGTTTTGTTAACTAAGTATGTGAAAGTGAAGTCTGAGCAAAATTTGTGCACTATCAGCCTTTACAACCACAACAAAGTTAGCACAGGGCGACAGCGACAGGTTCATCCAATTCTGCTTCGCAGGCCAGGCTGTCAGTCACAGGGTTCGGTTTTTAATCTGGGTTGGTTTACTTTACGAACTCAATTGGAAAGGTCATTGCACAAAATTGCGCAACAGAATTTTAAAGTATATCCAACAGCAGGCATGGTTATTAAGAAGAAAGGTGTAATGGGTTCAAAAATATTGAAACATGCACATACACAGCAACATGTTGGAACTTTGAGTACCATTAACACTTGCTAATGTTATAACACTCTAGCTTAATTATAACTCATAAAAATTAAAGCTATTTAGTTGCTCCTTTAACAAAGAATTAAATCAAACTGGCAGCCAGAATTCACACGGTTCTTGGTTTTACATCAAGTCCTTCACCTTTACGGTGCCAAAACCCTTTAGCAACTCCATCAATTCCAGCAAATTCGTGTATTAATGTCACGTGATACGTTTGTGTTGCTATACAATGTTACAAGCCCCCATTGAGTAAGAGTAATAGTTGGATTTGAGCGAGAAGGAGGGACACTGCAGTTTAGCAGACAGCGAGGATCCATATTACAACTTGAAGCGAATATAAATCACCGCAAATCGCATTTTGCATACATTTCGCACACTTACAACATTGCTGCAGCACTTATGTTACCCACAGTTTTTGTTATCTACAACTTTTGCTCCAGCATTATAGTTTTCACTCTCATTACTCATGACATCTTTCACTTTTGCTCATTTTCGCGTTTTCATTCATCTGGCAAAACTAGACGAAGTTGTATCGACTACTTTGATAGGCCGAGTTATTTATTGTTTAACTTAGAACAAAAAAAAATAAAAGCATTCAAGTCCCCTACTCCCACATTGCCTCGTTAACTCCACTCACGTGCGCAAGACTTCCACAACTCATACTTTGGAATCAAGTGGCCGCAAAATGCGAACTCAAATTTACGATTCAATAAAAGTCTAAAGAATGTAAATTTTAAGGTTTGACATCGTTATACAACAAATTTATTAAACTAAAGAAGTAAGTGAGTTATCTGCGATTAGAAGCGACAGGAAAAGTGAGAAGCGCTAACAGAGAAAGCAACAACAAAACCACAAGGCTTCTAAAAACCGGCACACTAGAAAGTTTATTGGCATAAAAAATCGAAACGGCACAAGCACCGTTAAGCAAGGTAAATGCCAATGAAAAAAGAGCTTAAAATGGCGGAACCAAAGTGGTGAACAGTCAAAACACCGATAAAAATATATTAAGTCGCAAAAGTATTGTGAAAGACCACATGGAAAAAGCAAGCAATTGAGAAAACACTGACGTGAGCACTGCAACCAACGTTTAAGTTCAATAACGACAGAAGCAACAACTACACAAAAACCTTAACACAGCAACTGCAACATCTATAATAAAATCAACAACAACACCTAAAATCATTTCTTTTACGTTTAACAACTCTTGCGAACCATTGGAGCCAAAGTAAAGTGTCCGAAAACATGTGTAAAAATGTTTTTTAGCAGAGAACTTGAAGTGTTACGTTGCAACACATAGTACTTAAACAGTTTCAAAAAACATAGAATAAATGACTTTCGTAGCCTAAAGAAACTGCAGGATAAACGCGCGCCGACTTAAATATTTAATTTAAATTAAACGAGAGTTCAGAATGTAAAGAGTACAATATGTGTAGTTGCACTATTTTCCAAACCAGAAAATTGTACGTAATTAAAACGTTATCATTCTTGAAAGGAACTTCACCTTTTGCCAGTGAATTCAGAATCTAAACCAAATATATGCCTCCAAAGACAGAGAGGCAGACTTATTTTTCAGTTTTATACGCTTTTGCTTTTATGGACTTAATTTAATGGCTGTGGAATGCTGTAAACTAACAGAATAAACGAAGACTTAATGTGGTGCGCCAGAAGTCCAGCTAAGCAGGAGGATTGCCGAAGACAGCTTTTGTCTCAGAAATAAACACCATTTTGAACAGTCCTCTTGTTTTTCTACTTTTTCTATGCAGTGTGACGTAAGTCAATGCACAAGGCCTTAAATCCTCTCGTACATTCACCTTTGAGTTATTGGAAGGCAAACAAAAGGGAGTTATTTTTAACCAATATTCTTGGCATGATTGTATGTATGTATGTGTTGTGGAGATTCGGTACACAATTCCTTGTATTCAAGTGCACATTTCGTGTGATGGAAAAGTGACGAACATGGCTGATGACATGCATAAAAAATAAAAGCTCAACGTGMGGCATTGATTCCGGTATTTCCAACATTAATGCCGTATTGGTTCATTGCTCGCGGTCTTGCCGTGCATCGTCTTCAAGTATTGTGCCTGCAGGCAAATACCGGAAGAGTAGGATATGCGGCTCAATAAAAATATATATGTATGCAGATAGACCACAGAGTAAGTGAGTACTAGAGTGATGGAAGATTCAGCCATAACCAGGCAAATAATGTCATTTAAGTATTGTAGCCAAGTCTGGTAAGAAGATTGTTATTTTTAGCTTGCAACTCTTTCCAAGTTTGCGTGAATATTCATTTGGAGGGTGTGAATAGCAAGGAATTCGTGTATGAACGACGTTTGACGCCATCAATTCCCATAGCCAAACTCGCTCAATGATGCTAGTGAATTTTCCATATTAAAAAGGAAAGCATGATAAATCAACGGAAGTAATTAAATCGGAGTTTGCTATTAGCGAACGAAAGCTGCCAATGTCATATCAAATAAATATTACAATATTATTTGTTCAATATTTTTACCTCCTCTTAGTTAAGTAAAATATATATATAGTTATTCTTTAGAGCCACTCACAAAATGTATGGCTTCAAATCGGCTACCAATTTCTGGAAATTCTCTAAAGTTTCATAATAACTGTGCAACTTTCAAGCGTCGGGTGTTGACAAAGCACCGACGAACAAATTACTGCATATTCTCCCGTATATCCAATTTTTTATGCAGTAGAAAAATATGTAGAGTATATTTATTACGAAAACTACTAATGGGGCAGGAGTCCCTTTGAGAATCACCTAGTAATTTCGAGGTAAACAGGGGTGCATAAAGAGAACATAAACAAGGATAGTGGTCAACTTAATTCACTATTGAGTCGACAGTTTCAGGAAAAAGAGAATTCAATGCGTTTATATATTATTAGCTAATGACTAAAACGAGAACAAAATCTTTCTCAGAAGCAGCCCCTTTTCTATTTTACTTGCAAATACCTCAAATATTCTCTACATGTGTAACTTCACTAACAATTTCAATAAATGTTCAATAAACTCACTTAATCACTCTGGCTTCGCCAATAAAACATATTTCCAGTGGTCCATTGAGGAATAATGTTTTCCAATTTCAGAATGCCAAAGCTATAAGCAAAATTATATTTAAATATCATATGTTTAAGTTATGTATTTTCCACCCGAGACTCTGATTTCTACAACTTAACTTGTCAATTTCATAATGCATGGTCAGCCACTTCGATGAATGAGCCTTAAAACTGCAAATGGTATACTTCTTTAAGCTATAAAAGGAAAACTTTCCAATTAAATTCAACGACGATTGTTCACTTATATTCTCATTACAACACACACATACATATACCGATCTTTTGTGACAAATTTATTACTGCTGGTTTCAACTAAGGCTGAATTGCCTTGTTCTAATTCATTCATGGACAGGGTACTTAAGGAAGTTATGTTGAACTAACTACACACAATTAGATAACAGACTTTAGGAGGAAAGAAGGAATTAAATTATCATAGCAAAATGTTTTGGATTTCAGGGGGTTTTCCAAATATATTTATATATGTTTATTAGTGCATAATTTCAAAGCTCTCGAGAGAGCTGCACACACTATGTTTTACCCTCCACAGATACGCAGGAATGATGAAGACTACAAGGATTTTATAGCCCATACTTAAATACTATTGTTGAAAGTACCAAAGGCTTATCTTCTCTGTCCATGCACATATGTTCATGGTTCCAAGGCAGATAATAAAATTTGCTAAATTATGGGCACTTAAGCAGTTGAGCAGACAGATAATGAGGTTAAAGTGTGGGCAAAGGTAATGTAGTGCTCTCTCGCAATTATTGAGAATTTTATCTAAAATCCCATTTATTCCAAATTACCTGCTCGTATGTTTACTAAAACACAAAGATATTACACCAATCTACAGCTAAAGTTGTTGCTTTCTTTTGTGGAAGCTTCGTTGTTTTAACTTTTTAATTTCTTTTGGACTGAATTCCCACAGCTGGCGCAGAAGTTAATAGTACTACTTTCCGAATTCAATTGGAGAAATTATATAATATGAAGGAATATTTATTCGCATTATGATCCGTTATGTTTTACCGGATGCAGGTGAATGAGTTATTTATAAAAGTTATAATGTCATATGTTCGACATTCCGCCATTAAATGCGCTGCTGCACTTCCGCATTTGTCGACACAACGACAACAAAAAAAACACGAAGAACATGAAACTCGGCTAAAGAAAGATTTCTGTATAAGAGTTATAATTATTTCACAAGAGTAACCAACAGCCGCTACAAACTCACAAATTCCCCCTCTCTCCTCGAGAGTGTTCTATGCGATACAACCTACTTCACAAACCCATATATGTATGTATGTCTGCTTTGTCTGGGGGGAGTGAAATTGTTAGGCCACTTAACCACTTGTGCTTTCAAGGGTTGCCTCTTGTCTTGTCTTGTCTCGCTCAACTTAACACTTTTGCTTCTCCCTTTTGAGTTGTTGTCTTTGGAAAATCTTTGTGGCTTTGTTGTGGCATGTTTGTAGCAGCTTCAACACCGCTGGTAAATAAGCTTGTGTGTATTAGAAAAACTCTATGCATTTTAATTTTCCGCTTCTAAGCTTTAACTCGAAGATGTTTATAATCGGGTTCTTTGTGCAGTCAGCCATTTTTCTGAAACTTCACTTTGCCTTTGGTGCGATTTTTAGTCTTATTTAAGCTGCAATTATTCACTTAGATTCATGATTCCAAATTTCATTGTAAATAATATGTGCAAATGCACTTGAATAAGATATGGAATTTATTCGGAAGGTGATCATATGTATTAAATATTCTATCAAATTTTTCGCAATATGAGTGCTCATACTTGTTCAACAATTAACTAGATTCCTGAGTTGAGCAAACTTTTGAAATTTTTATGCAAATATGTTTGAGAGAATAAGCTGAGCAGCGACGTTGTAGAATAATGAATTTTTGTCTGGACAATCACAAAAGTAGCATATACATGCATATGTATATATAAAACTACGATTCAACTGCCTACATATTCCCTGTGGGGAGTGGTGGACTGCTGGTTGTCATTTTCAATTGGAATTTTATCAATATTGCAAGTTTTTGCCAAAAACAGTCAATTTAACAAATTGTCTACTTGGGTTAACTCCCATGGAATTTATCGAAATTGCCTATCTCTGGATAAAGCTGAGCATTTGTTGGAAATTTCATTTAATTCCATTTCGTAATAACTTTTGCAGCCGTCTGGTCCACATTCGATTTGCTCGATTGGTTGTCAATTAAAAGGTCAGTTGCAGATTGATGGTGCTGCAGTTGCAACACCAGCGAAAGAGAAATCATAATCAAAACAGAGGTAAAATGTTTGCAAGCCTTCAGCAGTGGAATTGACGCCCGAGAGAACAGATAAATTTAAAAAGCCAAAATATATATATATATATGTATATGGATGAGGATGTAAAAGATAATGTAAAAGTATTAACTGGATTTAAAACTATTGTCTAGCTCATTGTAAAATAAAATAAAAGCCCTTTCTTACATTTACCACATTTACTAACTCTCAGCAGTCTTATAACTGCAACAAAAATTGTGAGTCGCAAAATAAAGCAGTCAACCTGCGGTAAAATATGAATATTTGGCGACAGTTGCCAATTTATTTTCATTTTACAAGAATTTTACTTTTAATTTTAAGAAGTTGTTAAATAACTTCTACAGAATATAATGCTAACTTCGTCTCATTATTCATTATTCATTAAAACTCGCCGGAAAGGAAAACTTATCGGGTGTTTAAGAGAACCCGTTGGCTTGCATTCTTCATTTCTTGCTCACCAACTAACTACGATAACGTCGAAGCCAGAGTTTTACATCTAAAATCAATCAGAACAAAAATTCGTAAAGCAAAATTAAATACTAAAAAAGACGTAGAACTACCAAATGCACTCCCAAGCAGAGCGAATCGCAGCGAAATTTGTTGCCAAAAAAGAGTCAGAAAACAAAGCAAAACTGACAAAAAAATTTTATATAAAAATATTATTTCAAGTAAAAAATGTACCATTTATGTCCTTAAACAATACCAAAGGTATAAATATCAATATTACAATATTGCAATAAAAATAAAAACAAATGACACAACCGCAATAATAACAAGCAAATACAACACGAGGACGAAAACAATACAGCTAGTTCGCCTCAAACACAAACGCAACGACGAAGCAGGAAGCAGACACCAATATGAAGTGGAGCAAACCACCAGGAAAGAGTTTACAAACCAAAATTGTAAAAAAAAAAGAAAAAAAAAAACATTTCACCTTTTATATCCTTTTATGTTAGTTGGCAAGGCAGATGTCACAGAATGAAGGGACGTCCTTTGTATCTTCCCTTGTTGTACGGTACAAACCCATTTAAGCTAAGCAGAAGGCATGAAGTACCCACGCTGATAACGGTTGGCGACAAGTCGGCTGTGGAGATTTGGGTCAACGCAACATATCGCACAATTTTGGAAATAAGGACATAAGTACATTTATGCCTTAAACGTGTATTTTGTATACATCTGTGCAACTTTTAAAGAAATTATTAAAACAAGGCAAATTTAATACACTGAACAACATGCGAATCATTTTGTGAAAACTCATTTCCATGCGAATATATACTACCACGAGCAAGAAATAATAAGACTTTGTTTATAATTTTAAAAATCTTAATTTAATTCTCAAAATCTATGACGTCCCCTCAAAGTAATCGTTCTTTCTCCCAAAGTATTTTCCAATCCTCGAAACAATTCTTAAACTCAATTTCCGGAATTGCCAATTGCCTGAGAAGTACCACGGAGCTAAATCAATCGAATACGGTGGTTGGTTGAAAATTTGGCGAAAAAATTTACATTATCGTGGTGCAAAAACCAAGAGGTGTCAGCCGATAATTGGCGCTCTTTTTACGAATAGACTCAAACAGTATTCCATATTCACAGTTTGGCCTTTCAGAATGAATTGGGAGTGCACCACACCTACGATATTTGGCCAATTGATCATCTTTTTCCGGGCCGTAAGGTCAAGAATGTCCAAAATTGTTTATTTTAATTATTATAGCCGAAGGCCCTGGCAGCCAGTGCTTTAGCTCGTAAGTGAAGTAATTATTTATAATTGTTTCTCTTTTAAATAAATAAAATAAAAATAATTATTATTGAACGAATTCAAAATGTCTTTTAAAGAAAATTAAATTTATTTTCATACGCCTGCTCCGTTTGCTTCTTCACTAACGAATAAACATCTCAGAAGTGGGATTACAAAATTATATAAATAAATTTCAAACATCAAGGCAATAGAAATTCTTAATTTTTCAACGTTTGGGGCAAAAAGTTAAACTGCTAAGGAAAATATTGGAAAGAAAATTGAATGCGCTTAGGGTTGATCAACTCAACAAACTGTTACAAAACCAAGGTGCGACGATTATGGGCAACAAAGCAACGACCAACACCGTTGACAAACGATATCAGTCACCGCGAAAGTAGGATATCGGGAACTTAGTGGTCATCGATTATGTTCCTTATGCGATAGGTGAGCGCCATGAACTGGATCCAGTATTCAAAGGTCAAATTAACTTTGAAAATGGTTTTCACTAATTCTTCCGATATTCCACAGATGACAGTAAGATCTATGCCTGTTAATCGTCGGTTCTCAAGCACAAATTTCTTTATTCCATTGATGCGTTGGCCCGCTTTGAATAATTTCTAATAATCAGCAACACTTGCTCGAGACAAACAATTATCGCCTAAGGTCTTTTCCAACATTCTGAACGTTTCAGCATGAGAAATTTATTTTCGCGTACAAAATTTAATGGAACTTCTTTCTTGCATAATTACCAATCATCATAAAAACCTCCGAATGCACTTTCTGTAAAATTTTGCACAAATATCACTGACAGTCCTTCCAGCCTAGAAAAAAATATTTCGACGATTGGGTTTTCGCTAGAAATGTAAATTAAAAAGTCTTACTTTTTTCCCACAGTAGTAATTTGCAATTATTTTTGATTTCTATCTTTTACCTTTACGCGATATTTCGTTTCAGCAATTTTCAGCTCCGTTGATGCCAACGTCTTGTTATGCTGTGCCTTGACTTGCATAGCAACGTTAAGCGCTTCTGTGCTTCGCAGAAGTTTCATATTAATTAAATTATTTTAATCTACAAATGCCGACAGAGCCGAGATGCCTGCCAATGCCAAGGTGTTGAGCAATCCAAAGCTGCCTTGTCGGGCTTGTGAGAACTCAAATCTATTTCTTTCTTCTTTGCCTACATTTGTTAGGCAGCGAAGTCGGAGAAATTGTTTTCATTTGACTTCTGTTGGCTGTCAAATTCACTTTTTACTATCATTTGGCTAAAAAAAATTAACATATTTTATTAAATTTATATATACCGATTTATATGCATGTATATTGCATATACATTTTTTTTTTTTTTTTTACTATATGCATGCCCCCAATTTACGAATACAAGGAGAAGGATGTTTGGCACAGCTCTCCCATCTAAACTGCTAACTAATTTAACATCGTCGAATATAAGTACTATATCTAACTTTCTTTTCACATGTAGTTCAGTAACTAACAGACTAAGCAAAATTATTTTTTGGTAAAAATGTATAAATTATTCATTAAAAAATATAGCACTACGAATCTCGAAAACATAATGGATCCTGTGATATCGCCAATTTGTGCATCGACTCTGTCGTTTGTCTTCTTAAATCCCTCGGCTCTTGACCTTTTTTGTTTGCTTAACTTTCTGGTTGTCCTTCGCCCTAGAGTCAAACAATTAAGGTGAATATCTAAAATTAGACACCAAGAGTAAAGCCTCAGAGACTAATGACAGACACTCAGGTCCTCCCAAAACGGAAAAGTCAACAAAGTAGCAAAAAAAAAGCATAATTAGGAGAGTGTATGTTTACGTCATTGAAGCAGAAGTTAATACATGAATTTATAGTAGTTATTTGTGTGCGTGGTTGTAGGCGAGGTAAATTTATTTTTCATACGTTTACCACTAATGTGAACTTAGCACTGGAACAAATTAGCTATGTGGGCAAAATTTTACGAAAGGACAAATAGCCACACTTTATGTTCTGCATTAACTCAAATCTCCCCTGCGGGATTTACTTTTAAAATTATCACTTTTTTCGTTTTCTTTTTACAATGCTTTTGGTTTGATCACAAAGCAGAGCGCAGCATTGTTAAGCGAAGCAATCTTCAGCAATTTAGCAGCCAAATTTCTATTTAGTTTTTTAGTTTTCATTTATTCACTCTCTTTCGTAGAATAATGTGGGTCAATACAAGCGATGGGTTCTAATATGGATTTTTGTAAGCGACCAGCTGAATTTATTATCGAGATATTTCCAATATTGCTTAATGAGCTTTAGTAGGGATTTAATCTGAAGTGTTCTATGACAAAAGTCTCACCAAATTATTCAGATAAAGTTACATTGCACTGCCGTGTTTAGTTGTTTTACCAACTTATTCTGGTAAATGAGTGAAACAGAGCTTGCACAATGCGTCAGTTCTTTTCCCTTTGATAAGGTGTGTGCATTTACTAAGCAAGCCCACGGTATGCTTTATCTCACTTATCTACTTTCTTCGGACAAAATTAACCATTTCCACAGCTCTCAGACATTCGGAAATCCAACAATAACAAAACCCATGTTTAATTTAATGAGACGATTAGTAGTTTGCTACACTAATGTTCTCCTATTTTTACAATGTCAAACTTCAACTCACTCTGCTTTCATTAATCACTTTCCGGACGTGCTGATATAATCTTTGGCGTGGCATCACATCTGTTTGTCTCTGCTTCTTTTGTCCTTTTTTGATGACCGTTATA
Organism: Bactrocera latifrons; assembly: GCF_001853355.1. Lineage (NCBI taxonomy): Eukaryota > Metazoa > Arthropoda > Insecta > Diptera > Tephritidae > Bactrocera > Bactrocera latifrons. The sequence goes on along the minus strand of NW_017536152.1, from coordinate 159,363 downwards.
AAAATTAAGCTCTTATCTTTGACATCTCATCGTGAAAAAACTTACTTAAGACTAGTGTTTTCCGTGTTTCGTGTGTCACTAGTTGATTTTCAGTAGAATCTTAAGTCGCGGATTGTGGTTGGGCGTGTATGATAGTACTCGGCGACGGAGTCTCTCTCCCACCACGAATCTCACACCAAACTTGCGCTCCTTTATATGGCCACTGTAGTAAATGCCACAAGGACCTGCTTGTCTCAGTCCTTGGGCTGTCCACCGCATTTCTTGGACAGGCCTTATTTTCGTGAGGACATCAACCAGCGACACCTTCCCAAATAAGGGACTGGACATTCCAGGTGCATGCCCTCAATGCGTTTTCCTCTTTCCTTTTGCCATGGTCATCATCAAAAGGGGGGTCCCTCATCCGAGGTTGATTGCTAATTTTCATTGGAGGTGTTTTCTTACGTGGCGGACCCTAAACCCAACTCTCAACCCTATGAAAGAATGTTTCGCCTTCTCACTTTAACTCGCTTTCAGACGGATTTTCTTGGGCTACCCAGAGGATACTTGGGTCAGAGACCGGAAGTCGTGAGCTGCGTGAGCCATATGTAAGAGAATCGTTTCTGGCCACTCCCAAGTGAATGGTGATCAGAGAACTTTCCTTACTTGCGTGAACTTCTACACATGACTCCATCCTCGCACTGAAATGAAATAATTCATGCAACCGAAAAGCATCTGGGTGGAGAACAACTTACAAGGCATTTGGTTTTTTTTTTTCTTGGTTTCACCCTACCACCATATCAAATATAAAGAGGGATTGTATTTGATTTTTTTTTTTGTATAGTTTTTCTAAGTTAACTGTTGCTATTCACTTTTTATTTCTTTCTTTATTTCCAATTTTCACAACTGGCCCGCATTAAAAACGCGTTCTTGAGTCCCCCTCGTCAACTACGACAGTGTGGAGTTCTATCTGCTGCAGCTGAGCTTCGGCCTGATTCTAATGCATATCATCGGTGTGGTAAGTTTTGTTTGTCTTTCACTCGTCTCTTTTATAAGTAAGTAGGTGTTACGTGTATCACACGCTCCCACCCATTAATGAAAAGTCTAATGTGCAAGCAGCATTTTAATACGCCCTGAGGTATGCTACACTAAAATCATTACATGAGTAAACATAACTCACAAAATTAACTATTTCGAATTCAATTAGCCTAAAAATGTTAACAAATATTTCACTTGAATTCAGGTCCGGTAAGGTCTCTTACCAACAGTAGAAAGAGGTAATCGGCCCTAATACTTGAACTTTGTTTTCAGTTTCGTAGTTAACTAGGCGTTGAATAGTAAAGATGATACAAGCACGCATCAGCAAATTGATGCTGCTACTGTCAAATGCAGGCATATCGCCGGAGAAACGAAGCCACGAAGAATGGGGAGTGAATGCGACCAATTTCAAACTATTATTTTCTTTGGATTTTTGACCCAGCAGATAAATTAAATCGTAGTCCCTCAAACGAGCGCATTTTTAATTTTCATCATGAATACCTCCATAACCTTGACTTGGCATGATCTTCACTGCCTTTTTCACTTATTTACTACACCCACTTCAACCGCAAATACTTTAGTGGAATTCTTTCTGACAACATGGCTATCTCTACTCCCTAATAAAAGTGCTTACTGAAAGAACACAATGTAAATTTTTAGTAATAAAATGTTAAAAAGTCGAATTAAATAAAGCAGATAAAACATGTTCTGCAAAAAATGAGAAAACACAACAAATTCAACTAATGCGAGGCATTTGTAAAGGCGACAGAAATGAAAATTTACCCATAGTAAATTCGTCTAAAAACACAAAAACTAAAAACTGAGCCAAGCAGACAATCATCAAGGTAAAGCGTGATCACATAGGTGAATGTAACTGCTTTCATTACTCATACGACGCAGCTACGACTATTGCTATACTACGCTTGCCGCGTTTATCTTCCATTGACTATGCTCACTAGTAGTCCCAGCAGCGCACTTACACGACGCGACTCGAGCGTAATTAGAATATAATACCACTTCGATGCTTCGTGACGCTTTAATTTTCAGAACATCTTTCTCAGCCGCAACTTTCTAGGATCACTCGCAGTGTATTGAGAAACAAGGGATGGAGAACCACAGCGGTTACACACGCAAACTCTTACAACATTTATCATTTCATTCAGGAAGTTAATAAGCGCTGCCCTCACACATTCGCACACCCATATGCTTCACTTGTGGTTCTTCTTGATTTGTAGTTCATCGTCGCCTGTGGAATATTAGTGATTTTATCTGTAAATAAAACTACATTTTTATATTACTTTACGGCCGTGTTTTCTGCATTTTCATTTATTTTATGGTATGTCTAGCTAATTATTTCTTTAATTGTGATTTGAACTTTGCCTTAAAAATCAGTCTTGATCTGTTGCTATTTATTTTATTATGTTATAAGGAGTGTCCTAAAATTATCGCAGTGAATGATAATGGAAGCTTGGCTTCAGCTGTGAAGATTAATTGAAATAATGGCAAATTTAAATATTGCGTTACTTCTGGGACACCCTGTATTTGTTGCACAAAAGCTGGCATCAAACTATTTTGCGGTCACTCTTATTCTATTTTCTTTGGCAATTCAACTGGGTAATCTAGCTACCTCCAGCTCTTTTTTTTTTTTACGCAAATATTCGAATTAAAATTTATTTTACAGTAAAAATATTTCTCCAAGCAATTATACAAATAGCTTACAAGCTCAGTTGTCTATCAGACACATCCTATTTATATTCAAATTTTTCTCATATGCCTCCAATTTTCACACATTTCATGTATATATTGTGTATACGCTTAATAAAATAATCGTAAAAAGATAAGTAAAGCTCTTATAAAGATGTGTCTGAGGCTTCCCTGTCGAGAGAAAAGGCGCAAGTAAATGCTAAACGCATTAGCGTGAAATGTTAAAGGAATGAAAAAAAATTTGATTGGAAAGGAAATTAATAAAAACTTACACAGTCACTGATTTTTTCATAGCCTTCGTACTGTATCCTGTTCGGCTAAGAAGTGCCACGTGGCGCGCATAAAAATGATGTTAAGTGCGTGCTGACACAAACAAAAAGGCCATGAATATTAAATTTATGTAAATAATTTGTAGTCAAAAGGAATTATGATTGTATAATTTTAATCAGTTATTTGATTTTTCACAGAACCGCTTTTGCATATTCAAATGCAATTGCTAAAATAACCAATACAACAAACAGAGAATATTATTTTAACAGCCGTTGTTTTTGTTGCTGGTCCAGTTACGCAGTGCTAACGATAACTAGTTCCACAGTGACGCTAAAGCCAATAGCAATGATAAGAGCTATAAGTGCACCCGGCTCTGCATTGCCGATGGTCTCCCATCTACTCGCACTTCCACTACCACAACGGTCAGTGTAACGGAAATGATCCCACACTTGCAGCGGCACAGCGAATTTGTTATAAATGAGAATATGGTTGTAAATTTGGTGGCATGTGTGTGTATTAACCTATATAAAAACCGATGCCCCATGCTCCTCGTTTGCACCTAACCTCGCTATTGATGCGAGTTGCTATGTTTTCAACCCCACGCGTCGCTTTCAAATGCAGGAATAAAGAATTAAACAACACACGACGGACACACATGCAGGCGAGAAAACTGCTGTGGGAGGTATGAATAGTTTTCAGTTCACTGGCGAAACAAAACCCTTTCGGAGGTTACTCACTTCAGTTGTTGTTGTTGTTGTTGATACGAACGTTGCGGTTTTTCGCCATGTGTTGAATGTGACGCTATAAAGTAAGACATTTGAATATCTCCGGCGGTAAAACGCCCCAACAAAGGAGTGCAAAGGAAAGTAGGTGTGTCGCGTGAACAGAAACAAAGATGAAGAAGATGAAGCGAGATAAGTCGAATTATTATGGAAATGCGCAACAAGTAACACGCGCACGAGAAACATATGCCGTATTTTTCCTTCTTCGTTTGTGTGTTTTGTTGTCTTTCCAATTCACTTTGGTAAACAAATTGCATTGGCGCGAAGACTTCGCACTTTTTCGTTCGAAACTTCGAGTTTCGAAGGCAGTAATTTCTTTCCAAAATTAAAAACTGCTTCGAAATGCAGTGGTTGACGCTCAGAAGAGAATTAAGACCTCTTTGTTGCATTTTCTTCTCTTTCCTAACATTTACTATTCGCTGCTGTATCCTTGTTTCTTGTTTTATACAGTGAAGCATCTCTAATGAATAGAGTTGCATAACAAATGTACTAAGTACGCCGACGGCGGAATATAAATGAAAAATACTTGAAAAACTTGTCTTGCAAATTTTGCCATTTCACGCTACAACATCAATAATAATAACAAGTAAAGATGAGCTAAGTTCGGGCATAACCGAACATTTCATGTTCTTGCAACTTGCAAGGATTAAATCCAGAGAGGTGCCTTCAACTAAATAAATCTTTCTGGGTATATGGGGCCTAGGGCAAACTCCTAAACAACGCTGTCTCGATTTTATTAAGATAACTCACACGTTGATATAAGTATAAGCATACAGTCACCCGTAAGTCCGAAAAATTGTATACAAGATTAGGAGGGGCTAGTATTGACCCTATTCAACCCATCTGTAGCACACATGTACATTTCAATTATAAATCTGACACATTGACCAATATTTTTCGTAAAAAGGCAACTAAAGGTACTGTGGACAGAAATGAATGTGTGAGAAATGAATTTCCCAAAATGTCTGCAATTGCTTTGCATTTATTTACACCAATTTGTCGAATTACAGAGCTTAATTACGTATGACTGTGATATGATAAAAGTAATTAAATAATAAAATTTTCATTTTCACACTTTTGAAAGGCCAACAACGATAATTCTATAAAGGTATACCGAATTCCACCACGAACACACGAAAACTAAGGCGACATATTGAATTAAACAGATGTCAAATTAGTGGAACGAAAAAATTTATAAAAATTTGCGAATCTGATTTCGTTAAATGGCTCAAACTGCAGCAGAAACTGGGTGAATTCGCAAAGCAAGTGCAGTTTTACAATTTTGTGGAAACATTGTCAACACCAAAGCAAACGAGCATTTTATTATTGGCGTTTATTTACATATTTACAGCACGCTAACAAGCGGCAATTTGCAAACATTTTGCAGCAACGACTTTTGTTGACACTAGCGATTTTTGGGCTGCAATTATTCGCCGAGCTTGTGTAATAACAACAACAGGAGCCAACTCAGTTGAAAGCAAATCAAAAGGCGCACAAACAATTTCAGACGAAATTTTCGAATTATTTACAAAAATCATTGTGGCAAACCACACAATCCGAGGGTTGCCATATTGTGGGATGTATATTCCGTAAGAACGTGTGAGAGTGTGTATGTGTGATTTCGTGCCCTCCAGCATTTAATTCTTTTAAATTTATAGGCTAATTGCTCACTCGTTTTATGGTTCATGTTTTTGATGGTATTCTCTGCAATTTAAAATTATGAATATATTTATTATTTTGGCTAGATTTAATAAGCACAACTTTCCATTTTAAAAACTGACAAATGAAGATTCGCTCATCAAAATTTTACCACAAAAATTTGCGGTTTTTTTATGCCACTTTTATTACTATTCTATTAAAATAAAATTGCTTTAAAAAAATACCAACACAATAAAAGTCTCATACACATAACATAACGCAAAAATGCATTCTAACTGCGCTGGTAGTTGATGCAATAATAAGTAGACATAATTAAAAACTGCGCGACTTTTCAATTTTTTCTATGACTGACTCAGCAAAAAGCAATTTAATTCATTAAAAATTAATTATATAGATAATCAGCAAGCTTTGTTACAGAAATTAAACAATGATGTGGAATCATTAAATGTATACCAATGGTATGTGGCAGACGGTGTGTAATATGCATTAAAACTCAGAAATATAGTTTGCTAACCTAAAAATTTAATCCTCACCGATTCAAAAAAAGATCAGATTACCGAAATAAGGACCTGGATAAAATACTGGTCATGTTCCGGCAACGTAAAAAATAATAGAAAGTGTAGTTGTTCTAAGTGGTTGTCTAAAAATTTGGGTATCAAATGTAATAAATATAAATTCATTTTTTTAGCATTAAATTGAATTTTTTTTTTTTTTTCAAATATAGTTAAATAATCCGATTTATCATTTTGGAAAACAATGCGTCCGAAAACAACAAATAAATAACGAAACATTATATGTATCAATAAAAGACAACACAATAAATAAATTCTACCAAAGCGAAGTGGAGAGATTCGATTGGTCGCTGGTTTAGTGCTCTGGTCGCTGGTGATTGGAATAAAAAATGTATTTAAATCTGGCCTGAGCGTCAGATAGTTCAATTAGAGACGCATTAATCTTCAGTGTCGGCAAATATGTCAAAACCCTGACTACTAACCTTAACAACCAAGAACAGACGCAAAGCTCAGCACAGCGAATTTATAAACAAAGAAGGAGAAAAGAAGGAAAGCGCAGAAATTTTATCTCTATTAACTTCCCGCGTGGTGTGACTTGCGAACAGCGGATATAACGAAGATTGAAAACTCAAATCCAAAGCAATAAAGGAAAGTGTTAAGTCAAAAAGTGGGTAAAAAAAGAATTCGCCGAAGCAAAAGGAGACAAATCTAAGCAACTCCCATTACGCCCTAACTGCAAATCTTCAACTTACTTATATGGCTAAGCGGCTTTTAGCGAAATTTGATGATGAAATTGGATTTAACACACCCACACTCTCAGTCAAGAAGGCGCTTAGAAACAAAATTTATGTTCTTTTAAATCATTGTCCTTCTTCCACTGTCAACCCTCCCGCATCATTCAACAGCGAGTCCTTCTATGTGATTTTCTCATGGAAACGCAATTACTTCATTGTAATTCAAGAGAGCTCTTTTTATTATGCAGCACTTTAATAGACCACTTTCTAGGAAGGAGGAGTGTAACGGTGCGTGTGAGTGACATTAATGGCTTGTCACTTACGTGTACATGTAACTGTTACTGCTAGTGAATGACAGTGTGTGTGTGTTTGTACTTACTCTACACTTCGCATTCACAAAGTGGTACTTCTTTGCATATAAAACAACAAAACATTAGAATTGTTTCTCCTCTGTTTTATTTTCACAATCTCCGATCACTTATTTAGGAATTATGGCATGTAAATTGCGCAAAAGCTATAAGAAATGAGGCACTTTCGTTTTTTGTTTGAAAACTATGAAATGGGCTCAAATCCTTTGTTAAATTTCCCGTTGTCGGCGCGTCTTTGCCACTACTTCCATGAAATGCTTAAACCATATAGGCAAGTCTCTATTTTCATTTTCTTTGCCAAGTTTACAAAAAAATATTTGCGGGAATTGGAAACCCGGTTTTGATGTTCCCGATAATAGAAAACTGCACATATTTGTAAGAGATTGCCCAATTCTCTCACTGATGGAAGAGAGCGAGTGCATGTGTTGTGTTCTGAAATTTAATATTTCTTTGTTCATACTTAGTTGCAACACTAACACAGTTTTTACCCTTTCCACTCAACATGCTTTCCACTTAGCATGTACCGCACCCGCTGTCGAGTATGAAATGTGCATTTCTCTGAAAGCGCAATTACTGGCCACTTGTCCCAAAACCTTGCGTTGCAATGTGTCCCGCTCAGCACTTGTTTCGCTTTGCATTCTGCATATAATTTGGCGGTTGCGCCAAATGCAGCAAACAATGCAACAATGCACTATTAATAACGCTTTTCCAAATTAGACCATCTTAACGGATCGCAGTAAAAGTGAGCGATTATTGTTGGAGTTTGGAACGAATTTGCTGAGCACTTCATGAGGCAGCACTGTAGTGGTTGTAATAAGGATGGCAACATTAATTCTCAAATTCGCAAATTTAGACAACACTGATGCGTCGAATAATGGTATAACGAGTATTGATTGGTGAATTTAGTTAATTGGGAAGGAAAGATATTTAATATCAGTGGACTGCAGAAAGCTTTAATAATAAGTATTAAATGGTACCCCTTGGCACTGACGCTCATGTTCATTTTTGGACAGATGTTGAGCTAAAAAGTCCTCTTGATACCACTGTAATAGATGTTTTTATTCTAGTAAATTACCAGCTTTTACCTTGAAATATACCCACAAGTCACCGTTTTATTTTTTTAATTCTACTTCATTGTTAATTTGTTAATACTCGCAGGTACTTCTAACCCTGAAACAATCTGAAAATCTTAGAAAACAATTATAATTTAGACATTCATCCATAGTTATAACTCATAGCTTATTTTTTACCGTTTAGGAATTAAATGATTTGAACATGTGGTGGAACGCAAGCGAGTATGGCGGTGTTGGGATAATCTTTGGAAACCGGGTATGCTCATGTATAAGTGGTGAATAGGCTACCAATAACAACAGGTAATGAAAAGTTTTTTTGTCATATAAGTCAAGTGAAGTATATAAAGTAGTCAATTTTTCGCTGGACACTTTCTTTTTTTCATGATTTATTTTGCTTCTAAGCTCACCTAAACACATAACATAAGAACGAGTAATATATAACTATTACTTTTGATAAACAATATTTTCCAGGAACACTTCTGAAGTCTCTTAAACTCTAACCCATATTTATTGCACAGGCATTTCTGAACAAACACGGGGTTGCTGTCATTATATTTGCTATTACCAAATGAAATATTTATGCGAAGCGAGCCAGGTGGTTCAGAAAGCAAATATAGAATTGCATATGTATAAAATCAGCACAACATTTAATGCAAGTGGTGTGGGCAACATGGCAACACATCGAAATTAATATTTTCGCTTTTTCACTTTTAAATCCACCAGATCCCTACTAGAATTTACGTACGTGATTATAAATTCTTGCGTCTGGTATTTGAGGTAAAATAACGTTGCCGTGTTAATCCTCTTATAGTTGCAAAGCGAGGAAAGCGTGAGTATATGTTAAGTCTCTGCCGTGAGGGAAATTGTTACACTCCCACCAACACACCCCTAAGCTATGAAAAAGAACCTCTATTTTCCGTGCTAATTTGGGTGTTCTGTTAGTATTCTTGCATTTTGTCATTGTAAGTTCCTTGCCATCAACGACAAAAATATAACCATCAGTACAACAGGAAACACCAAACGTTCCTCTCAACTCACCTCTCGTTCCCAATCTCATTAAGAAAGTAGAAGGGATCTCAAAAAAAATCTTAAAGGAATAGTATTTTTGATCATGAATAAAATAATGATTTTATATTTCCAACTGGGAACAAGTTTCTATATCTTTCCGCGTATGTTAATCATGAGAATTTGCCTCACATTCGATTACCTCTCCAAAACAGATTTTATTGCATTTTTCTCTTTCCACTTCCCTCCTTTTGCATGGAGTTTTGTCGAGCTTTTTTGGCATTGCCTATATAACACATTAATAATGAATATTTTCATAGTCAAGTCAATATCAGCAATGCAGCGTTTCGAAAAGTAATATGGCCGGCATACATTGTGAAAAGCAAAATACTATGATGTTTTTAATTTTGCCTTACCCACATATAATATGTGCCGTAGTATAATTGTGATTTTACCTAAGTTCTTCTTCTTTTTCTTTTTTTTCAGAAAATTCCAAAAAATCTATATTTAATGAAAATTTACTTTCTCATCGCGGCTGAATAAATGATGTTCAAATACTCGTAGAGGAAATTTGTACGCTGCGCCCTTTCTCTCCCTCTTCTTCTCATTCCAGCAAACATACACCATCGACTTTTGGCGCAATTTTCAATTCTGCAACAATTTACGACCTTTCTGTCTCGTTTTAGTTTTTTGTTCAGCTTTGTAAACCTTGACTATCTTGCACAAATATCCCCCAGATGCATTGTTTCGAACACGCGCACACACACATGCACGCACTTTAATTGTTCTTATTTTCCACTTACTCACTTTTCCGCATGTCACTCACGTGCTGACTTTCGTCGGTCGCACTAAATGAACTTCCCGTTGTTATTACCTTTTCCGTCTCTTCCACACTTCGGACATAGTCTCTCTTGGTTTACCTCTCCACTTACGTACATACGTTCATATGAGATTTCGAGTATAGTGAACATTATTTCACAATTTTAGTTTCAATCAGTTTTTTTTTTTTTTTTTTTTTTTTTTTTTTTTTTTTTTTTTTTTTTTTTTTTTTTTTTTTTTTTTTTTTTTTTGTTTTTGTTGCTTTCTTCAAGTTTTTTCTTTTTCGATTATTCTTTGTTGCACGTGTACGCATATGAGTGGCATTCTTTTGATTGTGTACATGTCGTTAGTTGCTTCTATTGCTGTTTGATATTGTTGCCAGTTGAGGAATATAAATTTGCTTGAAGAGATGTCTTTTTATTTAATCCAATTTTATTTTATTTCAGCTTCAGCGCTGTGAAATTAAATTAGACTCTTGGGCACATGAGGAGAGCTCTCACAGAAGCTAATGGAAATTATATTAGGATTAACAAACTCATTTAATTAACAGCAAATGTCTGTAAACGTTAAGACTGCAAACAATAAAATTCAAACGAGATTTTGCTCTCAATGAAACTCCAATAACACGCGTGACAAGAGTAAATAAAGCACAAACAATTGCCAATAATGGATCCACAAAAGAGTTTTAGACGCCGCGAACAATTTTATCGATGTAATTTGGAGGAATTAATTCAATGGCTTTTTAATTTGCTCGCTGCAATCATCAAAAGACTTATTTGCCGAGTGTTTGCTTCCCTTGCTGTAGTCCAATATTTTTCCAATGGTCCAATGGTTGTCAGTGTGATTACCGTTATTATTGTGTCGTCATTATGAGCTCTTGGCACAGGATTTGCTATTTTAAAATTATTTTCTGGTTCCATGCCAATTTAGAAAGAATTTAGAAAGAAAAGTACAAAGTGCAGACATAAAATATCAACTAAATTATTAATTTTTTTCAGACAACCTATCTATATTTGCCTCACATGAATATTATTTAATAATTCTTTTAAAGTCTCCAACCACGTTCGATACCAGAACGATACAATGCCCTACTCTTTTCGATCATACAACGTCGATTACTCCTCACTCTTACTGCAAATTCTATGCCGACAGGGCACGTACGCCTTGGGCCTTTATCTTTAGTCACACTTCAAAATAATAATTTGTAGTTAACTTTTTATCACAAAATTATCGTAAGTACAGAGAATTTGTTAAAGTAGAAAAAGAAAACTTATCATTTTTAAACTAAAAGACATTTAGGAGAGAAATTGAATGGCGATCGCATAAACTTGCGCCTCCGCTTAATTGCCCTTAGGTCAGAATGAAATAATTATCCCAAAGTTCTTAAGCGCAAAGAAAAGGCAACAAAGGCTGAACTATTCGAAGCAGCTTTGCAAAGATAACCAAAAAAAAGTTTTTATAAATATCACTGATGTTACCAAATACATTGCCTTTTCAAGAGTTGGTGATGCAGTGGCGCCTTGAAAGCTTTTGGTTGCTGAGCGGTTTAAGTAAGTGATGATCCACACCCACAAATGAATTTATTTAGAGACTTTGGCTGAAAATGTTGTATTTTGGATGCTTCACGTCGCTGCCTGGAGAGTTATTAAGACACTAAAAGCGTTCACCGCGGCACTCGGGGACAGAAGATTGGCAAATGTTGGCGTTTGGTGCCAACCGAAGACACGAACTATATCGATTATATTCGCAAGCAATCCCATTTGAATGGCCTGAATTGGTGGAGAGGAGCACTGATATAAATTTCTCGTAGTTGCAAATATTTTCTGCTACTTCGTTAATTTGCGAATGCAACTTTAGTAAGCTATCTTTTAGTTGGACTTAAGCGTTGGCGCCACCACGATAGGAGTTGTCGTACAAAGGCATACGAAATAGCCCCTAATGGAGTAGGTTAACTTGGAAGAAATGCTTGATTTTAGGTGCGGTTGAAGCCGAAGTGACTCAAATTGAAATTTCGATTTGTTGCGATTGCTTCTCGCATAGCTTCTAGCCACAATTGTTAATTTATATTTTGTCATCAGCATTCTTTCCAGCGCAAATGATTTTCATGTAATATTTCACGTACAAACTTTTCGTGGAAAAAAAGAAAAAAGAAGCTGTAGGCGGCCCAGTCCCATTGGGACCTTTATGTGTGCCATGAAGTAGAAAAAAAAATATATGTGGGTATGTTTCTCGTTGCAAAAATTGCATTTATCGAACAGGCAAGGGTATTTTTTTCACTCGACTAAGCAATTTGACTTTTTCCCGCTGATGAATGTGTGCTCTAGTGACTAAAAAATACGCCAAAATTCTCCAAAATTTGCCTTGGAAGTCCGTTATAGTTCTCGAGGTTTGTAAACAGAAAGAAATATAAGAGATGCCTTCCGCTTTATTAGAAAAGAATTAAAGTGAAAAATTTAAATCAAAAAATCAAAACAGTGATAAATTTGATATGCAATTTTGACTTGATCGACTTTCGTATTTTCCATTCTGAAGCTTTCCTGGAATACTGTACCCACTTAATAGCCAAGAGAGCAACGCCAGGTCGACATGCTTAAAAATGTTTCACTCAACTGTAGATGCTACTATTTTTTTCTGTGTTGTCCCCTTTTTTCAGCTGTGTTACCGCGCTTCTTTTAGTATAATATATGAAAGCTGAATATTGTTGAATATTTCATTTGCCTTTCACTGACTTTTTATAATGGCTTTTAAGCACCGGAGGTCAAATAACTCCATTTGGGCGGATAACCTTGTTGCAATACTGAATTAAGAATAGCAACAAGTGTGTATGCTGCCATGACACCATTTTGTGAGTATTTCCCACTGGGCTAAATCCATGATTTTGCCGCTTTTTCATTTCAAATAAATACTTTCACACTTTTTTGTTGCACTACGAGTGGGAGAAGCAGGGGCACAAGTCGTTAGGAAGCAGCGGCAACACCCGCTGAAAAGCTTACACTGAAAACCTCTTAAATATTGTTAGCCAACCGAAGTCTCACTTAATATCCAAAAGATACTTTATAGACATAAAATATATAATGACAGGTACAAAACTGTTGTATATAAAATATATGCGTCTAACCGATTTTTAAGTGTGTTAAACTAAATTTCCGTTCGAAACACTACATTACTTTCGCACTATACTGTCGTACGCGCTTCCACATTCTTTTCTAATTAAAATTAATAATGTAATATCTATTTAGCAGTTATTACATTCACTCTCTCCTTTCAAAAGCTCAAGGCATCCAGCAAAGAAATAAAACTCAAATTAGGGTCAACAACTTTCATAAGATTTACAACTCCTGCCCTCAATCTGGCACTATTCACTACAAAGTTTAGTACTCGACTTCTCTTTCTGTTCGAGTGGCCGCAATGCACCTTTTCATGGGGATCAATGGAAAGTTCAAGATGCAATCAGGCATTATCAGTTCAGCGAGAAGCATTTACTTTACAAAGCAAACTGGCCTAGAAGCTTATAAGCACACGGCCCACTTACTAACACACTTTTTCACGAAACTGGTAGTTGAAATAAATTGTACAGCTGCAGTGATTGCAATCGAAACCAATTTCATTTCGCCGACTCAGCCAACCGCAGACGAAGAATTACATTGAAATTGAGAAATTCCTCAGCGACCACAAGCGATTCATGCAAAGAAAGCGAAACTCAGAGATGTGAAGTCAGCGATTCCGCTTGAGGCGCACGGAGCCTGTGAGCCAACGCCAGTACAACTACCCTTCAGTTCCTTAAATCAGCATGATTTCCTAGAGCAATATAATAATTTTTCAATGCTGTTATGTAATGATATTGGCTCAAACTGACCGCGACTTAATTTCGAATTTATTTGGCCTTTCATAAAAGAAATGCAACTTTATGCCAATATGGTTAAGGCAGCATTTGATTGAGGCGCAATTTTCTCAGGTCAGCCACAGTATTTTCATGAAATTTCAAAATACAACAACAATGCATACGTCACGGCGATTAGCGTTTGTTGCAAATGAAACCAATTTTAACAACTTTACAGTGAACGCCATATAATCGCAACCATCCGAGTAAAAAGTACCACTCTTTGAACAGAGTCGAACTTCAGTCTTCAAAGGCTAGAAACTTTTTAATCATATTTACTGCAAAACTAATGTACACGGGTGAAGAATAACCGATACTTTTGACATTAACCTAAATAATTGTTATAAATAAATTATCCCTCATTTCATATTGGCAAGCAGCTGTACACTCTTATAGAAGTTGGTATCTTCTCTGTTAAGTGAGTCACCTTGTTTGAAACCATGTTTGGTAGCGAACGGCACGGGGAGGTCTTCCCGATCCTGATGGAGCTTTTAGTATGGCTCAACGTCAATTTACACAGCCGTATTAGTTTTGCGGGCATTTCTATTTGCATTTAACTAAAGAAAAATTGCGTAAGTTCTATATTAAAAAATTTCAGGCACCAGGTAGTTGTAGTTGTTGGTGTGCAAACGTGAAAGCGTTTACTTTGACACCCAACAACGCAGCGAAATGCCTTCTGTGAAGGGTAACTCTTTCTTACTCTGCTACAAGTTTCATCAGTACACGCTTCGTCCGTTTGCCCAGCGGCCAAAAGCGACCTTGCGAGCAAACTAGCTCAGCTACTCACAAAGCGAAGAGCAAACAATGCTACGGTGACAGCTAACTGTCAGCCGAGAGGCAAGAGACATCAGCCGTCAGTATTCCAGAGCAAATGCAAAATGTGACTAAGTGGGGAACTGAACGAGTTTGAAAGTCGCTTTTATTAACTTTAGGAGGGTAACACGATCCGTGGTTTCTTTCCAAAGACAAATAATTGATCCGTGCTTTCAGAAAACTTTCGTGATTGAAAAACGTTAAAATTTCTGATACTGACTATCTGGGACTCGTAGCACTTTTAGGTATAGGGTCGAAAAGCGTAGTTGTCACAACATTGTGATAAATATAACATAAATCCATTTTAAGAACCTTAAGCGAAATATGTGTGCTTCAACTACAAGGAGAGGCAAATAGAAGAGGAGAAGAAAGAATTATGAAGACATTGAAAGGCTAAAAAGCCCTGCTGCCAGCTCGCGTCGACATCAGCAAATGAGAACGCCATAAAATGCCATCACTTCTGATCAATGTCAACTATACGGCGCTTACAACAATAAAACATCTAGAGCATAACAAACGCTGGTGRTACGGCCAARYGGTAAAACAGCAAAATGTTTCGAAATTTAGGTGGCAGTAGACGCGCTTTGAAATAACTCAGCAGCATATATGTGTGTAAAGCCAACACACTCACGCCGTGTGGACGCAGTAACCTTGACCCAAAGGGAAGCAACAGCAACAAAGTAAARAAAAAAARTAATTCATTGCAAATATTTAAATGCCCCTCACCCAAGTATGCAGGCGCTTCTCTTTGTGCTCGGAATGGGAGCATGAGCGAAAGAGGAAATGAACGCGCACAGTTTCGCTGGTGTTCGCTCAAGGGAATACTGCAAAATGACGGCAGCAACAGAAGTGCATATGTAATTACTTCAAGACTTACTTTTTAACGGATATTTTCTTAAAACCTCATTGCATCGTCTATTGAGGATAAGATATAAAATAATATAAACAAAACCGCATTGGAAAACTGGTAAAACATGAAGCAGTGAATCTCAGCACACATACTCGTACTTATAAAGTTATGGAGAAGAGGACAGAAAAGCACAATAAAAGTTTTAATTTTCCCTTGTTCTACCTCAAAATATAACAAATACTTGTAGTACAGAAAAACAAATAAACTACAGCAATGTGTGGTGGCTGTTCAGTCTTAATGTGCCTAAAAAAAAGGTGACATTATTTTTTTTTTAGGTTATTAATACTGTCAGTCATATTTATGTCAAATTTCATGTCAAAATATTCATTAGTTTTTAAGATACGTGTCGTTTTGTGAGCTGCTAAAAGTGAGTTTGCAGAATTTGCATTAAATGATCATTTCGCCAAAAACTCAACCCATATCGTTCCGCAACCACCGTATTCACATGATGTGGCGCCGTGCGACTTCTGGTTGCGACTTCTGGCTGCTCAAAAGACCGCTCCGGGGACACCGTTTTTATACGATGGAGGAGATTCAAGCCGCAGCGAAGATGGAACTGAAGGCCATCCCGGAAAGTGACTACAACCAGTGTTTCGAAGATTGGAAAATCCGTTGGCATAAATGCATTGCATCGGGAGGGGATTACTTTGAAGGGGATGAAATTGATTTGGAAGAATAAATAAAGAATTTTCAAAATAAATACAATGTCACCTTATTTTTTGTGCGATTGTATGGACTTGTGCGCATACCGATCCATGTTCGCGAAAATGTTTGATTTTTTATCATCGGTGTGCACACATGTGTGTGCCGAACAATGAAGTCGCGACGAACAATAGAAAGTGTTAAGGGGAGAGGCTTAAAAAATCGATTTTTTTTTTTTTGAGGTTTTTTTTGGGACGGAAAGAAATAATTGATTCAAGTGAAATTTCTAGGCTACGTTTCAGAAGCAATTGCCCGATGCATCTCGCATGTGCATTTTTCAGACGGCAGAATGCAGGTCGGAATTTCTATCGGAGACAAAAAGTTCAAAGAGACTCATATTTTTAATAATTTATGTTTTAGTTAAACTAAGAAAAATCCAAAAAAAAGTGTAAAATTTAAAAAAAAAATTTTTTTAATTGAAAAAAGTGGTTTTTGACCAAAAAAATTTAACTTTATGTTGTTTAAAAATATGTTCAAACTTGACTTTTCTTAGGTTTTTTTAGTTTAAATAGAAGATAATGTTATGAGAAAGATAATAAACTTTGCCCCAATTGCATAAAACATTTTTTTTTTTTTGAATTGAAAAACAACGAAATCGCGTTTCAAAGTTTTCGCTTTTTGGCCAAGCGCTCATATATCTGCTAGACGCTCGGTCACCATTTCCCTTATAGCTCCGGTAATATTTGGTATCCCATCTATAACTTTGGGGACATATTCATAGATCGATTTTTTGAAGCTTCTAAAGCAGGCCTCCCTTACTAAAGATTTCGTATCAGAATTTATTGATCTTATTGAATGAATTGGCAATTTGGAAAACGAAAAGTGATAAATATAAATATAAAATTGAGAAAAATAAAAGTTGGAATAACTTATTAACGAAATACCAAGATATAGATAAAAGTGCTACATTAGAAATAAATTCCAAGAAATGTTCCGCTTGCCTGTTGCACATGTTCACTGTGTGAAGAACGAATGCAAAATGGATTTGTTTGTCGTGTATGGCGAAAGCATTTCATACAGATCGAAGGCACATGTGTGTTGTGTATGTATTTGTGTGTGCTGATGTCAAGTGTTGAGAGACATAACAGCGGGCCCTAAGTCCACTAGTTTTACCCGACCTTGGCAAAAGTTGCACGTGTGCTCATGCGAATATGCTAAGAGACTTTGCGTCGCTTATAATAAAACAATATGCTTCTAAAATTCAGCATAACTTCCCTTTTTTTTTTGTTTTTTTTGTGAAATTAGGCAAATAGCTCGGCGTTAATGTTCTAATATGTGCAAATTTCCTGGACTCTCTTATAGCAGAAAATATGTTAAAAATAAGTTCGAAAGAAACTAAACTTTTAGTAACCTAATTATGATTCAAATAGAATGTTATTCATAAAAAAACATCTCTTGAAAGTATTCGAAAAATCACTGCTGGCATAAATATATGTTGCTCATACGCCCTAACCAACCGCCGTTACAAAAACTAAACATTTTTAATTACAAATAATATGACTGCTTAGAATAAAACATCTAAGCTCACATAGGCCAGTTGTGGTCGGCATGTATATAAGTACATTTTTTCATATGTAATCGCATGCGCTTTGAAATCATTGACCTTTTCTAACTTTTTAACTTTTTCAACTCTGCAGGCTGACGAAGAAGTTGATCGTAAAATTCACGGTAACTTCTTAACTTAGATATGTGACCACATCACATGCCTGATGACAACCTCATAGCCTCAAACGCTCAGAGGTTTCGAATGTTTATGTGACCGTTATAAAGGAAAGGATAGCAAGGATATCACAATGGCAGCAACCTGATTGACATCTTTCGGCACAATAGCAAAAAACGCTATTCGGGCTTTGGCATCTGGCCACAGTTGAGGATAGACAAGCTAATATATGGTGCCTGCTTCTGTTAAAAAAAGTAAGTTCATTCTGGTAATTTTACTGCAGATTTTAGCCTGAAATTTAGATCAATTCATTTTCCAGGAACTTTAATTTCGGAGTCCATATCACTGAAAACCTGC